>NC_046297.1:54583248-54883248 GCF_004115265.2 Rhinolophus ferrumequinum
ACCAGTTCTTTCATCAGCATTCACACTACTGCAATGATAGAATGCTCTATTACTTAATTTTTTTTCAGAGCCCAAGATAGCGATGCTTGATTAATTTCAATCGGATGTAGTCAACAGTGATATTATTATCACTGTACTTTGATGGATTGAATTATTTGTAAATTCTGTAACACTCCTCATTAATTAACTCTATGAGTTGGGCCCTTGCTGAGTTCCGTTTTGTCATTTTCATGAAATTCACAGGATTATATTGACATATAGAATGTTTTCATAGAAGAATTATATGTAACAGATTATGAGGGCATCAAATGATCCTTCTTTCTTAAAATTGTTATAATTCATGAAACGCAAATCTTTCATAATACAAACATTTCACCTTAAGACTTTGTATACTTTAGAAATGTATTCCCATTTCCCCAAAGTTTCATAATAATTCATTACTAGATTGGTGGTAGAGATATAAGTGAGGTCTCTGTAAACTTGAGGCTTCCAGACAAGTGTGTAGATTTTGTTTTTCTTTTTAAGAATGCTCATAATATCTTGATCAAATTGAACACCATCACTTGCTCCAAGTTTGTGTTTTTAAAGGGCTTGAGAAGTCATTCCTAGCTTGAGTGATGAAAAAAGGTCTGTTGGTATTTTCACATTACATTTTTTGTATTTTAAAGTACATAATATTCTTTATAGGTGTTCTCACTGCCCAGTTCCATGAATACCTAATAGGCACAAATTGCAACAAAGGCAAAAGTTAAGTGACCATAAAAATCTCAGGTTGTGCCAATGCCTGCATTGGGGCTTAATTACACATGAGATGTGCTCCTCTGTAAGACATTTTGTCCAGGTGACCCGAGAGGTTATGATTTAGTAATAATTGGTTCATTGTTTTAATATTTAACAGATTTAGCATATATTATTCAATGATCAAAACTATAACTTATGAGTGCATACTAATTTCTATTATATACATTATTTCTGTGGTTTGCAAACTTTCTATATCAGTGAAACCATTGTTTCAAACCTTGCATGGGTGCTCATTGTCTCTAATTAAGTATAAGGGAATCTGCTAGGGAGAAGGTCTTCATGGAATTCTCAGGGCTCCACTGGGCTCATGCCATTGAGACATTTTGGGGAATCCTGGCTGAACACCAGTGCGTTATTAACAAATTTAAACCGGTGAAACTAAACTCATTTTCCAGATTTTGAAACAGAGCTGAAAAACTAGGTAATACACCTAGTAAGCTCCAAATCTGGGTCTTTTTTACTTTTCCTCCAAAGCTGAATTCCTTTTTATTCTATGTGATTTGGTTTCTTTTCGAAAGAGGAAAATACTTTCACAGTTTATAATACACGGATAATGTATTATATTTTTCTAAGTAATTGCAAATTTTTGGAGATCAAAAATTAGGCAACCTGTGATGAACCTCTATATAAATCCTATTTTATTCTAGGTAACCTTGAATTACGTTTCACTTCTCAGAATATCCCTCCAATACTTTGGAATTTTAGTCCCTTTCTTTCATGATGATTCAGATTTGACGTTACTTTTTGTTCCTAAATTCTTACTCAGATCTGGAACTTGAATTGTATTCTAAATATTTAATTAACCTATTAGATATTGTTAACTTTTAAGATGCATTTCCTACATAGTATTTTACAAGATTCATATTTATGATAGTTGGGGATTAAGAAATGAAAACAAAATATTTTAGAAACGAAGAGAATTTAACATCTTGTACAAACAATTCACCTTGGCAAGGGTCATTTTAAGATTTAAACATTGGAAAATTGTCTGGAATATTTCTCAGTATATTTAGTATGAGCAAATCATAAAGAAATGCTAAAAAAATGTATGGCTCCATTTTTTTCCCAAACGAAAAACCAAAGAACACACATATGGACACATTTCCTTTCTTTGAAACAATAAAATCCTCACCATTTTAGATCATTGGGATTTAAACTTATTAAGAAATTTGCTAAGAGAGTGACTTAGCAAAATCTTAATCATAAAGTATACACAAATATACATGCTCAAGAAGTGTTCTACTCAAATCAGTGTGATTCAGCATCTAGTAAAGAGCAAACTTCTTTGCTCATTGAACAAGTGTTTACTAAGGATCTGTGAGCTCTGTCATGAGCTGGGGATAGAGCATGGAATAAATCAGACAAAAAGTATTGCTTTCATTCTAGAGGGGGAGAAAATGCACCATTCATGTGCTATGGAGAAAGCAGAAATGCATTAAACACTGTTGTCCTAAAAGAGCCACAAAGAAAGTACAGTGTGCACCCAAAACAGTATTGATGCAAAGAAGAGGAAGTGGTAAATTTAGACTGATTAGATAAAGTACAGTAAAGGCAAATAATTTAGGTTATTTTAGACTGATTAAAATATAGGTAGCTTTACTTTAAAGGTTAAAAAAAAAAGCAAAAACAAACAAACAAAAAAACCCATAAAATACCATTGGGGCTGGCCCAGATTCAACATGTATGAGAATAGAAATGGTGAGTGGGGTTCTAGGCTGGCCAACAGAAGAGGAATTTAATGACTGCCAAAGCGGGAAGGACAATGGACTGGCACTGCCAGGAGAAGGTGGGGGAAGAGTGCTGAATGGCTCAGTAAGCGGGCTAGTATTAATTACTTCAAGCAAGGAGGACACGGGAGGTGTTTGGGGCTGGGTGTGATGTAATCCTGTTTGGGTGGTAGGCATATACATTTGTGGGAAGTAGGGACTACGAATTGAAGAAGTAAAAACTGCAGTCCCTTTAGGAAGTGCATGAGGTTCTGATGACTAAGCAGCGACAATGAGACAACTGAAAGGAGAGGTTATATTCAAGAGCAATTTTGGCATTAAATGAGGTCACGTGTCTTTTAAGTTCCTTTCCAGCCCTGATGTTCAATGACTGGATGTGAGGAAAATGGAAGGGACGCAGTCAAAGATGAGGTTCCCTAGGGATACGATGTGGGAGCTCACAGAATGGCTCACAGGAGGCTGGGCTCTCAGATTGTTTATAGTGTTCCAAAAATAGAAGCACTGTTAAGTTCCTCAGAAAACTTTGTTTTGTAAATGGTGTTTGGAATATCTGAATCCACATTTCCCTTAATTAAGTAGGTATTTAGTCTAATTTTAAGGAGCTAGCATCAGAGTAGTCTTCTTAATACATATACCTAATTATATCACTTACAACAATTTGAAGTGACGAGTTGAACCAAACGGGTAAAATCCAAGTCCAGTGCAGAGCTCCCAATGGTCAGTCAGTGCACTTGTATGAGTCTTACCTGTATAAACAGGTGGTGTCGGATATATCACACCGTGTTTGCCACCAAAATAAGACTGGGTCTTATATTAATTTTTGCTCCAAAAGATGCATTAGGGCTTATGTTCAGGAGATGTCATCCTGAAAAATCATGCTAGGGCTTATTTTCCGGTTAGATCTTATTTTCGGGGAAACACGGTACTGATGTCCCCTTCATTCCCCAAAGGCTATGATTCTTGTAAATAATGTTTCAGTACTTCAGATTTTAACAATACACTTGTAGAGAATCGATCAGATGTGATTGAGAACAAGAGTAATTACTTATTTATGGAGCCTTTTCTGAGGCAGCACCTAGTGTAATATCCAGCTCTAAGAAAACATGTAAGAACACAGAACTTCGCGCTTAGAAAAGTAGTTTTAAAAGAGCAGCGTCCTGATTAATTATGACTGGTATCTATAATTCTATTTTCAATTAAAATCATTTATGGATAACTGAAAACTGCATCCCATTAAAAAGTAAATAAATCCTTTCAAAGCTAAGCTTAAAGCCTCTTTTTAAAAATGTAATAAAAGCTAAAACCATTACATTAATTGCTAAGGCCAGGCTTTTTTTAAAAAAAAAAAAATGAAAATTTAATGCAGGTTTGTGCTTTTCCAATGTGTATATTCATTCAAGCTAACTGTTGAAAAATATTACAGTTGGCTAGTGGTATTACGGTAAGCATAGCTGCCTTCCAAAAACAAAACCAAGTGTTGGTGTTACCCAATGAGTAGATAAAATTAACTTGTAATTTATAGTAAATAGACAAATAGTAGTTAACAGCCTAAGATCCTAAAAAATTCTTAAATACTCACCTATTACCTTGTTTACATTTTACCTTCAATTTCTTTCTTCATGGAATAAAAAAATAAGACTCTAAGCAATGTAAGTTAAATACCAGCATATCTGGATTCTGAAAAGGGATAAGAACCTAAAACACTCTAAGAAGAGTTGGACTAACCTATGAAATCCTAAAATAGAAAAGCTTAACAGTTATTGTGAATGAAAGCAATTAATTCATTTGTTGACTTTGGTCCTCCAAATGGATTTCAACTCATTGTGATATATTATTGGCCAAATAAGTACTTATTAATGTTATTGATTGATAGCTTAAAAATAAATTTTGTTCACAAGTCTTGGAAGTTTTAAAGTTTACCTTTAAAAAAAAAACCAAACTAAAAACCAATTCATATTTAAGGATAGCTTGCAGTGCACTATATTTCCCAAAGTTTCAACTGGCGATATTTCTAAGATAGATCCCCATTTACCTAGGTTGTGAGCCACTCTTTGAAACAGGATCTACATCCCCTGAATCACACCAGGATGAGAGAATTGTGTAATTTTCTTATCTATAATAATGGGTTCATAGAATGACAAAGTTAGATAAGAAAGCAAGTCAGATGATAAATTTATGATCTTCAAAGACTATTAGATTGCTGTTTTAGTGATCTTTTAGGTGGAACTGTCTGCCTGAATTTTTGAATTGTGAACACGTGTTTAGGTGTGCAGAGTTCTCATTGATTTTAATGGAATCACACTGTGAAATCCCTATATACTACTTTGTTTCCCATATGCAGAGTGTAATCAAACTCAGGCCACTGAAATTACTCACATGTCTCTTAAGCGAGGGTTTTGTCAGCATATTGAGTTATGCAAATGGATATCCATGTCTTTTCTGTAGACCAGTTGAGTAAGTGAAAACTACAAAAAGGTGGCCAATCATATACAGACTTTTAAAAAAAATGATACATATGTAATATAGAATTATGTACGTAATACTTATGTAATATGTTTTTCAACAACACACTAGTGAGTTCTTGTCAAGGACAACATTAGCTACCTATTAATAATTGGATCTTTAAAAAATTATCAGAAAGATATTGAGCAGGGAGGGTCCTCTGTCTCTTTTGCTTACTGATATATCTCCAGTGCCTAAAACAGTGACAGATACACAGTAGGTGTTCAATAAATATTTGATAAATGAATGAACTGCAAATAACCCATCTTTAAATATATTCACCTGCTCAGTTAAATTTGATTAAATTGCACATTAAAAATATAATTTACCTCTTCTGAAATATTACTTCTGAAATATTTCAGAATTCCATGTTTATTTAGTACATAAAATCACACACACACACATACACACACACACACCATAGCTGATTCAAAATATAATTACCTTACTGAAAATTCAGTGAGAAGCCCATCATATCTGATTAAAATTCATATTTAAATCTTAATTTTAAGCTTCTCTGGAGTTAAAAACAAAAATCAGGTATTTTTTCTATACAAGCGTAGAACGTCTACATTATAAATAAATATTTTTCTCTTTATTTTCTATTCATATAATAAATGCATTAGAAATTACATTTAATAGAGTAAGAATAATATTTTAGAGCTAAACTTTACTACTACATTGCAGACACCATGTTGGTGGTATCATAGAATCTTAAAAGGAGCCACTCATTGATCTAGAAACTTAAGAGTTTTTTTCTTAGAGGTAGGTAAGCCTTATAATCAAGTTAAGGCTTATCACCAACACCATGATACTCACTTTCTGCAAGGCTCAAAATTGCTTTTATTCAGAGCAAGATCTAAAAAGCAGTTTGGACAACTAATGTCTCCACCCCCTTCTGAACCCTTTGTAGGATGCATTCATTCAAGCATTAACGAATGATTTATTGATCACTTATTATATTTTAAACCCTGGGCATACACATTTGAGTAAGAAACAGTTGCCTGCTATGAATTAAATTATGTTGTAGTTGAAGCCAAGTAAACGTAACACATAATTAAATGTAACACATAATTAACACATAATTAAAATGTGGCCAAATAAGTATAGTTACGGAAATATTTACAAGGCCTTCCAATAGCATAGTGGTTACTAGTTTTGCCTGAGAACTTCAAGGAAGGTTTCAGAGTCTCACAAACATATAAAAGTGACAGGCTGAACAATTAGTCCTGGCAGATTTCTCTCTGCTTGTTATAAAATACAATGAAAAATCTGATCATACAGATACTTATTTATTAAGAACTCTATGTACCAAGAACTGTGCTAAATGCTTTATATGTATTAAGGACACACAGATGACAGAGATGACAGATAGATGGGTACATACATACATACATACATACACAGACAGACCATCAATTACATCTTTTGGTAAGGCAATTAATAGTTTGTATCATAATTATTTGTCTACCCAGATGCTTTCCCTCTAAAGACCATGAATCCCTTATGGACAATGTCTTATTCATCTATGCGTCCCCAGCAACACTTAACGTTCCTTCCCCATGGTAGGCACTCCATAAAGGTTTCTTGAACTAATGAACCTGAACTAACTATCTTTGCTGCATCTCTCACGTCAATTAATATTTCTATGCCTCAAATGTTTTCAATCTAGTTTGTCTATAAGGGCCTCCTGACTTAAAAAATATTATGAATTGCCCTTTATGTCCCATACTTTAAGTTATAGGGGTAAAAAATAGAATGCAATTGTTTTAGGCTATGATTAACAGCTGCCTGCACATCCTTTATTCTTGAACTCATCAGTTCCGGAAGTCACAACTTGTTGGTTAATTGCCCATCGGTCCAGATCTACTTATGTTCCTTAAAACGTTTCTTTAATTAGGAATTATTTTGAACACAGACATGGCAAAAGTAACATAATGGAAGCACAATCTAATAAATCGGAGCCTTAAAGGAAACTGCTCAAGCACAAACAAACCGAACACACAACAAGTGGAATGGAAGCCTCCTGTTTACCTGTTTCCAATACCTTCCTTCTTTCTCCTGTCCAAGAGGTTAACAACTATTCTAAATTTAACGTGTAGCTCCCCTATACTCAGACAGCAAAGCCTACAGCCAGAAGTGAATGAAATTCATAATGAGGATATTCTGAAGAAGTATGTTCTCATTGTCGAAGTCTCAAAAATGCCCTGACTCATCACAACTGACCCCCAAGACACAAGACAATTCCACATCACCCCAGTGCTGACAGAGGATGGCCAAGAGATCTTTGCAGAAAATTCAGCAGCGCAGGGGCAGAAAAATCATGTGACTAGTAATCGTCCCTTCCCCTTCGTAAGATGGCTTAAACCAACAGACAGAATTTACAGTGTAACAAGGGGCAGTATAATGCAGTGGGTAGAAACTGGGGCTTGGAGCTGTTGTTGCTGTATTGTGACCTTGGGCAAACTACTTTACCTCCCACATATATCAGTCATGTCATCTATAAAATGGAGATGATAAAGGTATCTATCTCATTGAGCTGTTCCTAGTCAGTGAATTAATGCATGCAAGATGCTTAGAAGAAGAATATCTGGCACATAGTCAGTGCACAATAAATGTTAACTTTTATTAAATTCTAAGTCCACAAACAAAATTTTTACAGAAGAAAGCATTGTTTTCATCATTTCCAGAAATCTATCAGAGGTATGTACTTCAAAAAAGAAAGCACATTTTTGGAGTCTACTAATTACTAAACTCTATATTTTGTAGAACTGGTGTGGAATTGGTAATCTAGTTTCTAGTCATTGTTCATTCATTCAATGCCTTTCTTGAGCACCTACTAAACACCAGTCAGTGTAGCCGGTACTGGAGACACAACAAGATGAAGCCAGATAGGACACTGCCCCCAAATCATACATTAAACTCACAACTGCACCAAAATTTCACTAACTATAGGATCCCTCATTTGCTGCACAAAATAGTTAACCGTTTTGAACCTCAACTTTCTCATCCATAAAATAAGCGAAGTAATACCTGCTTTCTCTTCTTGTCAGATTTCTATAATCCAACTTTATGAAAGCCAAATAATATCTAAATAAAAGTGCTCATGATACTGACACTTTGGCTTGGCTGCTGAGATACGTTCACTGAGAACTATTCACAAGTCAGTCCAGGGAGGAAATGAATGATGGAAGCCACGCGTCACAAAGCTGAGGTAGAAACCTATATAACGACCACAATGTTCCTCACGTGGACTGAACATAAGCTCTTAAAACAACGGCTGGATATAAAGTTAAGTTTAATATAACCAATTTGAAAACCAAGTAAAAGAAATGTACTTTTCTGAAACATTTAACTATTTTATCTTCCGAGGAAGAGTGAAATGAAATATAATGTCTTTTGCTACCCTGCTCATATATTCTGTCTAAATTCCTAGACGCAACAATGACAGAATTCACGTAAATACTCCTAACCTTAGAGGTCAGATTTTGGGACCTCATGGAGTGGTGCAAAGGAGTCTGGCCAGCTGCTGCCCACACTCAGTGTATGAAACCAAATACCCATCTCCAGGCTGGCCAACCTGGAAACCCTCATTAGAAGAAGTAACTGCTTGGCTAAAAGAACAGCCTACTTAAAGTCTTTCATCGATTTCAGGCTATCGATTATTCAAAACAATTTAATTTTAAAACAACTTTTCATTTTAACAGACTTTAATAAGTTAATATTGTAAAAAGGGAATAGTCCCCAGCTTAAACATTAAATTTCAGTTTTCCTTACTTCAGATGCAGATTCCCTTAAGTAGAAATGCAGTATTAATGATAGCTTACAAAGTTAAGTTTTAGATTTTGTTCCAAAGCTAATATTTTAATAAAATATATAACAAATGTAACAATGAAATAAATTATATCCATCTTTCTATAAATTAGTTTATAGCTTGATTTTTAAGTACCTCTCGCCCCAATTTGGCATCTTAAATATTGAAATTGCTTGCATATGCTCCATACTTCACCTCCTTACTTTTATGTAGTTAGTGCCTGACAGCTGTTTATTATGAAAAGCAAAATAACCAAATAGATGTCCTGATATATTTTTGGTACTTCAGAGTCAGCTAAGTCATTAATTATGAATTAATAAAACAGTAAAAGCCTAGTAATAGAGTATGGGAATTCCTACTTTTAAAAATAAACATGTTGCTTTTTTTCATTACATCACCCTATTATATCACCCAAATGCTTTGTCCACCTTGGCAATCAATTTAACTAGTGGTATTATTTCCTGGTTTTAGCTCTATACAAAATGGTAAGATATTGGGTCAAGTGTTCTGTAACCTGCTTATCACTGGATATTCCTAGATAGAATTTAGGAGAAAAATTTAAAAATTATAATGATGGATTTACATCAGAGCTGTAATGTAATTGCACATAAACTATTAGGCACACATTTGAACTCTGATAGAGTAGTTCATTATTTGTGCTTGTCTGACAAGAGCACGATATTCTCAGTAATATTTTATATGATATAAAAGGTTAGGTTTGAGAAATTAGCATTACAAATGTCACATTTACTTCCAGCAGGAAATGTGCAACAATATGTGACAATACTGAATAAAATGTTGAAACATGTTTTCCTTTTGTTTTACTTTACTCATTTTTGTAATACAACACTGGTTACTGGAAAATGCCTTACAGCTTTATTCAAAACACATGTTCAAAGATTTGAATGAAAAAACTTTGACTCTCTCTGGAACATCTAACCGATATATCATTTGTGTGCTTTAAATTTTTCCTTACTGTCAGGAACACTTTTATGTCTTTAAGATTTATTTAAACTAGTTTATTATATAATGAAGCTTGTCAGATCATAAGAACAAAGTCAAACAAGATGTGCTATATCAAAGTATAACATTTAACATATAGATTTAAGTATACATATCAAGTACAATGCAATCAAGCAAAGTTTAATCTGAAAATGCAAATGTTTCAGATTATTAAAGCCACATCTGTCCTTTGAAGCACAATTTAGACTGTTTATCAAAAAGCTATGTGTAATTATTCTCTCCCACCCTAGACTTTGTAACAACAGATTTCTTTTCTTAAGAACTTTTCAATTTCACTTTAGAGTTGGGGTTTTAAAGACTTAACCACCAAAGAATATAAGATCACAAATGGAAAATTAAAAATCTTTACAATGTGTCCTATTATAATTGCTATGCTTTGTTGGTAAATCGGGATAATATTTCAAAAAGGATTTCTCCAGGGTTTAAGAAAAATTCTAAATGCTTTTGGGAATCAATTCAACATAGTCCCAGCATCAAAAATCTGTGTTTAAATAAATTATTAAAAATGTTCAATATAAAGTTTTATAATACATTTGGCTTTCTTTGCCCTGGCTGACAGAAACCATCAAAAGCAGGAGTTTATTTAGCGAGTACAGAATGATTCTGAAGCACAAGGGAACTAGGACAGAGCTTTAAGTTCTAAGTCCTTGAAGTTCTCAAATCTTAAATTTATATCAAGAAAAAGTCTCTGTTGTATTCTCTTTTATACATCCACTGACCTATTATACGTGTACTTTATATATTATATATAAAATTTACATTTTATATGTGATATATAATAATGTTTTATATATACATATAAGTAGAAAATATATATATTTACATACACATTAAAATACGTATATATATATGTATATATAAAATAGAATATATTTGTAAACCGTCCTTAGTGATATTATAAAGTTTGAACATCTGGTAATGAAATGAGTTGTTGCAACATTTTTCTAGAGCAGACCTAGTTTCTTGCAAAGGTATGATCTTTCATTGTATACCTAAGAACTGAATATAACACGGAAGCTTTGGGCTCTCGTTTATAAAATCTACTTAAAGATGAGGGCTCATTTTATCTGAGACTATGAAGGCTCACCTCTACTATAGTCTTGTTATAAAAAAGCAATAACTTATAAAATTAATTGGAGTCTTGGATGCCTATTATAATAAATTTTGAAAATTAAGTACGTATCTTAAAACTGAAAAGGATAATTGAGAAGTTTACAATAGTCAGGAGTGTAGATTCACTGCTTGTGAGTGTAGGTTGAAAGATTGCTTCTATAAAAACCGGCCATTACAATCACATAGCACAAACTGCTCATGCACTCAAATTCAATCCAGAACTCTCAAACTGCTAAAACCATAAACTATACATTAACCCCTCAATATTTCAGGTTTAATTTAGAAATTATAATCTGGTATCAGTGATCAACAGGGATCAGAGGGAAAGTGGTGGCTAAAGGAATTTCTGCTTGACTTCTTAATTTTTTTAAAAATGGAGTTATTCATACCACTGTTACTCCATAGGCCAAGCAAATGGAAACAGTAGATGATAATGCTTATTTTATTTTATTTTTTTAAAGAAAATGGTGTCAGCAGTTTGATTGAAAGGTTAAAGGGAAAACATAGTTCTGTAATATCATAAACTGTGTCATAATATTTTCAGAAAAGGAAACTGTTGAAAAAGGTAATACAGGCGAGTGCTTTATTTCCTTTCCTTAAATGTTTAGAGAGTTTGAGAATTTTTTCTGAAACCTTAACGTAAACTCTTCAAAGCATGAAGGGTTCTAATGAAACGCAAACTGGTTTCAACGTGAGAAACAAATAGTACTCCAAAGATCTTACGTCCTCGGAAACATTTGAAATCACAAAACCCTCATAGGCAGATCCTGGTTATTGGATCTAGCATGGCTGCAGGTAAAACGAATAAGGAGAGAATAAGGAGAGAATAAGGAGAGAGTAGGATGGAAGAGAGAAGGCGGGACAAAGGGTGGAATTAACAGGCATTTTAGCAGGAGTGACTGATCTTCTCATTTCCCTCCCATTTTACAAATGCCCAGAAGCATTTCTACCGTGGAACATCTTTGCAAATTCTAAAAATAATGTAATAAAGTTTGATTCCTCAACTTTCACAATATTTTGACAGATTTCTTCCAACTTTAATTTCCTTTTTGTAATGGTAGCATGATGTGCATTATGTTACATTGCTTCATTTTACCAAAAAAAAAAAAGAGTTCATCTCTAGAGAATTGCTCTGAAATTATGCACTGCTTTAATAGGCCTCCCCTCAGAATTGAATAAAAATAATTTTCTCATTGTAATCTTATACTGTAATGGTTAGTGCGATTTCACTGTCGACCTGTATGTGAAGCCTGTCTTGAATTTTTCAAAAATAAATTTTCAATGATAGTCTAGTAACAGGTTCTTATTTCTCCCAAAAATCATTTACATAAAGGAAATGACCTGAACTGATTTATTTAAAATTTGGAGAAGTTACGAAAACAAACAAAAAATAAATCACATTCAAAGTTCCTTGATTCCTTCATATAAAGTAGTACGGTCTCTTTTTTCCCCCCTCCATCTTTAAAAAAGCAGCTCTGGAGTGGGGAGGGCCAGCTGGCAAGCACCACATTTACGGTAACTGCACTGTGACAAAAACTGCTCCAAAAAAGCTATCTTGCTGGGAAAGTAGGAGTACAGAGGTATGAATGCAGGAACCTCTTGAAAGGAAAGAATCTGGCTTCTGTTAAAAAAAAAAAATCTTAATTTGCCTTTTATATACAAATAAAGCCCATTTATTCTGAACTATTTTTTATGATCTAAGTGATAAATGTGTATCCAAAAGCCAAGATAGAGAGTAAGAGAGATTAAAAAAAAAAAGGGAGGGATAAGCTGGAAATACAGTGTTGAAAATGATGTTAACAGATATGAAAAGGGCTAGAATGGAATGTGATATCTGGCAAGCTATAAGGTCATTCAGGGAAATGAGACCGACTGCAACAGGATAAGAAACCAGCCTTAAACATAAAATTCTTTATCACTACTTTTACTCTCGCTCCCAATAAATAAATAACCCCATATTTTTCAGCAAGCCTAAACCTTTTCTGCTACCTAAGTCAGGAATGCCACCATTCTCCCATCCCCCCGCCACCACCAGGCTGATCATAACTGAAGTTCTTCCTCTGATCGAAGAAAAATCTTTGTCACCTTGAATGCAACGGAGATGTTATCTAAGCGTAGTCCTGCTATACAATATAAACAAGAATGAGCCATCCTCCCCTGTGGTTGACAATTTCTAGAGCTTTCTCTTGCCTACAGAAAAGTTCCCATGAAGATTCCACTATTACTTGTTATAAAAAACACTTACTTCACTGATTAGAAGAGACAAACTAGAGCATTGATTTTGTTTCTGACTTTTAATTTCCAAAATACTAATGCCACAGTAATTTATGTAACTGTAACACATCAAGATCCATATATGTATATATATTTTTCAATTCATGTTTTTACACTTGATCTTAGCCAAAAGGCCGAGAAGCGATCAATTCATGTTTTTAAACAGTCAACTTTCAATTATCTTCAAAGGATCAGATGCCCTGCAATTTATTTCTGACAAATCATCCATTTTATTGTTTCTGACATTGTTACCTACTCTGCTTAATTAAACATTTGTTTACATAAACAGGATATTTGCTTAATCTAATCCAGGATTTTCAGACAGAGAAATGCTTTAGGAATAAAAATAATTTCCCTTGCACATATGAACAGGCAAATAGTACTTCTGCATGAATGCTGACTCCCAGAATAAAATGGAAGTGGCGATAAAATTGATTAATGGAAGGGGTGGAAAAAGTAGTCAGTGTTTCCCGCCTTTCATGAGCCACATATTAACTGTGTGGTTACTGTGTCTGAGTTATGAAGAATTTTCATATTAGAGATACTCTCCCATGAACAATAAAAAACCCTTGCCAAAGCTAAATAAAAATGATTTGGAAAAAAAGTTTCTTATTTCTTAGCCGCACAAAAGAACTGAAGAGTAGAACCGAACTTTATCAAGCCCAACATTTTGAAAAGCTGAAGAAAAGTGCATGTATGCTGATCTTTTTCTGCCCAAAGCATACATGAACATAGGCAGCAATTAGAACTAATAGAAGCCACAACACATGTTGAAAAAGGGATAGATATAGTCTATTACTTGTTCGCTTCAAAGGTATCATACTTTAGTTATCTCTCTCTCTCTCTTTCTCTCTCTCTCTCAACCAAACAAAACTCCCAATTGACAAGATGAAACAATGTGAAGTGGCCCAAGGTTCTTACTTGCAGTTGTATAACAGGCTCCTTGATCTGCAATATGCTTGGCAGCAAAAGCAAGAACAGATATTGTGCAAGTTACAATTTAACTAGAACGTCATTAACTGGTGCTAAGAAGACAGTGTCTGGTGTTGTCTTCAGTAAATTGGCAATTTGAGGGGAAAAAAAAATTCTAGTTATGCCTTTGTCCATGATGTCCAAATGAATATAGCCACAATCATATTATCACCTCTCTTCCAAAGAACATCAATGGGTTATACGCAGGGTTTTTTTTTTTTTAATCAACCACCATACCACATCAATACTACCTACGCATTGGCTACATAGCCCTAGTCCAGCTCCTTTGAAAGTTTCTGGAAATACAAATCTCTCAATTTCATAAAAGACTATTACTGAATCCAGATTGAATATTTCCACGTCCAGTCTTTACATGCTTTGGCTGTTGATAGCTTAACTATCTCTATGATTAGGCAACAAAAACAGGATTTTACAGGACAATCTCTCTTTACTCTTTGCTTCCCTTGCAACGAGGAATACTATGTAACTTCAAGAACTTACTAAGGACTTCTCATTTATGCATTCTCCTTTTTCTGTTTCTAGCGGCATTATTATTAGGGTTTCTACTCATTGAGTGCAACATTCTATGGATCAACAATCTTAAATCACACTTGATTTAAACTCAATGTTCTTTCCAGTATCTGACTAAGATGTTGAAATGAGAAATAATACCATGCAACAATTAAAATAATTCTATGCAAGATCTGATCTACCCAAATTTGAAAATATGGAATTCTGTGCACTTATTCTTGTGATGCATCTATTTAAACATTTTAATACTTGCTTTTACATATTAAAAATTGAAGTATATATGTTGGCATATAATTCCATAAAAGATTGTTGTCTAATGATAGCCTTATCTATGAATGTTAGGTATGTCAGATAGAAACAATAACAACTACTTGTGTGTTATTATAATTAGACATTAGTTTGGTTTTAAAATACAAGTGCCTTTGTTTTGTCTGGTTAATGTAGTTTTACTAAAGAACAGTCATTTAAGATATTTTAACATTAGCTACTGAAATAGAAGAACCTTTCTATTAAATATAATGATGGCATTATGTATCATTTAAGAAAGACAACTGTAAAAAAAATGTAACCAAGTGGGTACATTATTAAGGCAGCTGCCAAATTAAAGTTAATGACTAACATATCTATGGCTCATATTCTCTATGCCAAAGACGTGAAAATGCGTTAGATTTTATTACTCTGCATTTTAGGGAAGTTCCTTTCATTTCGTATTTTAGATGATTTCATAGATATTACGCATTCCATTAGATGAAACCGATCTTTAGCCAGCTTCTAACTTTTCAGAGTTTATTTCTGGGCATAGAGTCTTTCAATGTGGGTAGCAGTTGTCTCCATAACATAACGCTCTGCTCCAGTGATTAACGCAAAAAATCACATAAAGATGTGGCTGATTTGTGTCACGGTCAGGAAGCACCCGTGTATTTTTCTTGCAGAGCATGATGCAACTTCATTGGGTGTCAGGTCAATCAAAACTTTCAACACATAACTATTTCATCCTCAGTCCTGCAGGCCAGGTACTACACATCATTCTCCTTTTAGTTCCTGCAGACCTTTCCTTCAACATTTCTTCAGATATACAGACAGAAAGATATGTAAAGAGGAAGCAAAAGCAGAGCACCTTTAATTAAAGCATTCAAGACGATACCTGACCTTTCACTTGTGTTGACCAAATGGTTTGTGCTTTTTTTTCAATCACTGCCATCTATCATCCTTAATTAGCATCTACCCAATAAAGCAGCTCCTTTCTGAAGTGTATTAATTACTGTTTTACGACCTTGGTTCCTATTATCCTAGCTGTACAGCAACAGCTATAAAAGTGTAGCATTTTCCAGCACAAAGGGGCAGTACATATTCTGTGTGATTCATGCAAGTTGCATTAATGTTTAGAGGAGTGGTCTGGAATAAGTTGTGTGCTCTGACTTCATACCCTGAGGAGTTGCTTCAGTTTTCAGCACTAGAAATAAGTCAGAGAGACAAGGAAGCAAAACTTTCTGCTGTGGGAATTTCAAAATTATTCATGTCATGAGTGGCAAATCCAAACAAGAAAGGAGGATGCCAAATTTAGATGAAATATTCTGTGCTGTAAGTTTTGTAACCATAGTGTAAAGGGAAATTGCCATTTTGTGATATTTGTGCATAAAGCAGAAAATTGAGTCATAGTGTTGGCGTCTAAATAAATAATTTTAAATTATTTTTAAAATTTTAAATTAAATTTAAACGATTTGGTCCTACAGAGTATTGTAATTAACAGTTTTCTATAATATTTCCTGAAAATTGTTCACTATAAATTGTCAAGGGTTTACTAGTACAAGATCTTACTAAAATAACATTAAAAATTCTAGTAGCCTTGGAGAAATAAATAAAACCCCCCTCAAAAAAAAAAAAAGAAAAAAAAAGAATGAGTTGAAACATTGTAAATTACTAAACCTTCTCAGAAGTTAATTCACAAAATGTACGAAAGACAAAAATCTTTTTCAGAGACTAGTTTATGTCTATCACTGTATACTAATAATGAGAGAAAAGACCTCAGAACGCCTGTTTCTTGACTTTGTATAGGACCCTAAATAAATCCACTGAGCTATGACAACATACTCTGGGATGGATGGATGGAAGGTGAGGATGAAGGGAGGAGTTTCTGGAGGAGGAAACTTCATAGCACTCTGCAAAGGCTCTTTCTAGCCATTGATACTATTACAGAACTGGCTGTATACTTCTCTCTCTTGTCCTGCACTTTAAATCCTTCTCTGGTTCCATTATCCATGAGAAAAGAGAGCAGTTCCTGTCTTCTTAGAGCAGTGCAAAGCATCTTTATTTAAAAGTGGCTCACTCGTGAGCAGAAGTGAGTTAACGTAATGTACGATGGTATCACAAATTGATCAGCATCTAAATTTCACTTCTCAAGGCATTAAAAGATATAAGTATTTCTTCAGTTTATAGATGGAAAATCAAGGAAAAATTTCAAGTTAAGAAAATTTAAAGAAGTTAAAAAAATGAGGGGGCTATATTATAAAAGCTGTACATGTAGATGTAGTACTCAAAAGACTAGAGATAAAAATTCTGTTTGCCCATAGGTTATACAAGTAGCAAGCTAAAATGGTGCAGGCTGCTTTAGTCACTAAGAAATAAAGAAAGATAATGGCATTCCAAATTCAAAAAAAAGAAAAGAAAAGAAAAATTAAGTGTAGAATGAACTTTCTTTCTTCCTGAACTAAAATACGGAAAGCTAAAGACAATAACATTTTACTGCAGAACTTTAAAAACTCTAAGTGCATAAAGCAGAGGATTAAGTGAAAAATCAGATTCATAAAAAATGCATAAACGGTATTTAAGAGTGCCATAACAAAAGCATTATTTTATGAACTTTACTTGTCATAAAACACAAATTTAATTATGTACTTGTTATAAAGTTAGCACAAATTTGAGTAACTTCTAGGGATGATGGCAAACAATTTTACAATATATTTTTTTGTTTCCATTCATAATAAACACACACACACACACACATACCACACACCCTGTTTCCCTTCACATTTTCCTTCCTTGTGAAACACGAATCACCTTGCTTTTGCAACTAGCTGGTAACAATTTGAAATTCTTCTTGGAAACTATCATAACTGCATAAGCACCTTTCTTGTACAGCACACAAAACAAAAGGCTGATAAGGTCCAGGAAATTTGAAAAGTAAGCAGTTTAATCTTAATAAAGGACATGGCGTATAATGAATATGTAATTTTTTTAAAGAAAGCAAATATTATTCCAAGATTCTGTTATTCCCAGTTTATCTTTAGCCACAGTCTTACACTTCAGTAATAATACCTCAATAGTATCATTTAATACCAGGAATGTGTCTTATAAATAAAGCACATTGATGATACTTCATGTAATGTTTCATGCTATAAATTACTATTTAAAAGTAGTCACCTATCTCACTCCTACATCCAAGGAGATTTACATATATGTACCACTTTTTTTACAGTTACCATCTATGGTATGCTCTAGCTCATGAAGCTTCAATGAACTTGAAGCATGAAGAGTAAAAAAGAAAAAAAAAAGGAAACGGGAACAAAATGAAAATAATATAAAGTTGTACGTTTTTAATTATGAAATATGCTTTACTACAAATGGATGTTCCGAAAATACATTTTTTATTTGTTTAAGCACAAGAAAATACGCATAAACTGTTGAACCTGACTCCTCAGCAACTACAAAACTAATGTTGGCAATATTGAACTCAAATGCAGACTAGTAACTAGCACAATAAAATTTCAGACAAGGAATTATTTCCCCAAGCAGCATGGCAGGCTCCCACTACTGAAGTTTGGCCAACTAATCAACGTTCTATTCAACATATAGCCTGTGGTCCCTCTTTTGCCTCGGAGCATCTATTTTTGAAGAAAATCATATTGTAACAAACAAGTAATTCTAATGAGAAATGCAGGGAAGAGCTAGGCAGAAATTTAGTTTCTGCCTAACCAGCAAACAGCAGCTCTTGATTTATATAGACTTTGCAATTCTAGCTCTTCAATATTTGCACAAAGTTATAAATTTTCATAAATGTTTGAGTTTCCAAAGGACCAACACGATCAAGCAAAAGAGAGAACCACAAAAATATTGGGAACTGCGGCTGATACAACGATACCCCTGATTTCCATCCAGAGTCTGAACAAGGAATGAAGAACAGTACCCTCTATTTCTGAACATGCCCTCCAAATAAAGTTCAAAAACCACTTAACACACTTACATGCTTACTTTTTCTCTAGCTGATACTGCAAATAAAATAATTCCTTCACATGCGTGCATTTTTAAAAAACACAGTTATAGCCATTATCACAAAATCACATCATAAAGTAACCTTACATTTTATAGTTTCTTTTACAGAAACACAGTAGTATGTTGAGGTTAAGTTAGAATAATTTCCTCCGCATCCAAAGCCTATCGTAAGTTAAAAAAATGGAAAAAAAAACAAAACAACAAAACCACATTGGACTGGAGTATGTGAGAAACATGACACAGAAATACCAGGGTGTTATTTATCATTTTCAAATATGGAATTAGAAAAAAAAATGGTAATGTGTAAGAAAACATAAAACTTGGGAGACTAATACTTTTGCAATAAACAAATGCTTAGAAAGAAAGGGACAATAGTAGTAAGGAATGTATTTTCTGAACATAAAATAATGAGATATATGCAATCAGGTACCAATATCCTATTGTAATGTTTAACTAGCATCTGCATCATTAGCTCTGGGCTACTACGATTCCCTTACAACCTGCAAGTCCACAAGTATCTAAAACTGCTCCTGTACCTTCAGCTTCAAGGGGAAGGTTTTATAAGCTTCTCTCTATTATGCCACGATTTCTTCACAGCTGATTAAAAACTCTAACAGAAGATTGAATTGGGAGCTCTTACACAGAGATGAATTTCCAACTTACAGTACACTTCAGTGTTGGAGAGACACTGATGCTTCTTCAGCTTAGACCCACAATTTTAGAACCAAGTCTTATGGTTTGAGTGTAAAATGACACTCGTCAGCTCCTTAGGTTCAGAGTTACGCAGTAGTAAGTTCCACGAGAACTTGGCCTCTTGTTTTTATCTGTCTCCTTAGTCCTCTGTATCATATTGCAACGACTCAAAAAAGGCATTAAGATCTTAACATTTTGTGGACCGTTTCTTCAATGTGCATTTTTTTCACATTTAAACATCATCTCATGACAATAAACACAGAGCAATCTACAGTGTTCTTTTTCATGTGTGCATAGTTATCCATGCTATGATATAAATGGTGTATTTTGTAAAGTCTGTGTTATCCCATGTTTCAATTGTCCCCAGTCTCCTCTCTCCATCTTCTTTCCTTCCTCCTCCCTTTCACCTTTCCCTGCTCTAATACGAACAATATGTGACACACATCCATGTGTTATTTCTTTTGGCTCAATGACTAGAAGCGGGCATGCTAAATGTCTAGTAAGGTATGCAGATTTAAAATTCTACTATGTATTGTCAAGTAGACCTCCAAAATGATATACCAATTTGTATCATCGAAGTACTCACAAGTCCATACCTATGCAATGTAGTAGAAAAACAGAATTTCATTTTTATTCAAATGTATTTTCCTTTTATCCATAATGAGGTTAAAACTCAGTTAATATTGCTAACTGGTCATCTGTAGTTCTTCTTATTTTAGTTTTATTGACTTAGTTCTAGTGCCACACATCCATGTCTCAGGAAAAATGTTTCAAACACACTGTAAACTGAATCATAAAGAGGAGAAATACTGCCAGCCCTTTAACATAGTTTGCTTTCCATAGCCTTGGAGATGCAGCAGGTAGGTTTTCAACATGCGCACAAAGGATGTGCTACAAAATTCTCTTTTAAAAATGTCATTCAGCTAACTTGAAAGAAAACAGTTTATGAACATACACTACGTGCAAGGCACTAGTGTTTGGGGGTGGGGAGAAAAAGAATAAATCAGGCACAATTTCCTGACTTGGGTTTATGTTCTCAAGTTACCTAGGAAGACATTTTTTAAAAATTAAGTATGACACTTTACACAGCTAATAGATTTATTATTTGAAATAATAAATACTCATCAATTCAACAAATAATAACTGAGCACTTACCCAAGACTATGGGTGAATTAAATAATGATCTTGCCCTTGTGGAATTAGCAGTCTAGTGTAGAAGGCGTAACAGGACAGATATAACTATAATTCAAATGAGAAAATATTGAGTTAAAGATTCCTTTGCATTTAAAAAGTTCCATAGAGGAAACAGTATCTAGCCTGGACCTGGTTTCTACACGCAAGAATCAGTGGTCTGTATGGTGAAAAAAATAAAATCAAGGGAAAAAACAAAATCTTTTCCCTCTAAAATGTTTGTGGGCTAATTAAAAATAAAATGGAGATGATCAGTATAAAACAAAACAAAACCTAAGACTGTCAATTTCTTAAAGAATTCGATTTTTTGGTAACATCTTATACCTAAGGATACCCCCTTTTACGTGCATTTCTTTATATTTTATGACATCACAAATCACTGACAGTTTGGATATCAACATACATACCAACGGAATAAAATGGGTAGCAAAGAAAAGCTCTTACGTTAATAAGCAGTAAACTTGTCACAGATTTTGCTTTTAATAAATAATTGAAGCCAGAAAAATGAACATAAAAGCATGACATAAGCTCCAAATATATTTCTTAGAAGATTCGCCCCGAAACATTTGACTGCCACATCAGAAAGCCCTTAGAATAGTGTGACACGCAGAAAGGACTAGATAACATTACAGTGCCCCGACAGAGTGATGGTTTTTCACTCCCCAGTGAAGCAGAGGCTGGAAACATCTGAGAAGCTGGAGAGAGCAGAGTTCATAGGGATATACTTTTATTTATATCCACATACTCAGATTGCATAGCATTTGCTTCCATCTTCTTTATGTATATTGTGCAGTTTAAAAGTGTTCGGGGATTTCCATTTGTTCAGACTGAAGATGATCTTGAAAATCAGATAGACCACTACGGGCACAAATCCCGATTCCATTTAGTAGCATGTGATCTTGAAAATTCATTTTCTCTCTCTGAGCTGCTTTGCCTAATCCATAGCTTTTAAGAGGAAGATTAAATGAAATACTATACAAAACACTTAGCAGAGTGCCTAGTACAAAGGAAGCACTCAATAAGTAGTAGCTATTAGTATTAAGAAGTTTAAACATAAGAGCTCAATATTAAAAAGGCTATCAGCATATCTATAGTCTTTTATAGAATTTACAGAAAAAATTGTCAGTTTATAGATTATGCTCTGCGACTCGCTAATTTCAATATGAAGGATCAATATTAAGGCATGGGAAAGTGATGCCTTCTTAGGTATGTTCAATTTTTATATGGGGAGAGATTGATTTTATTTTTCTCGTTTTGTTTCATTTTTTCCCTTTATTCTAACTAGTGTTAATCATAGCTCAGAAATCTATCGGAACACTACATCAAATGGAGAAACAATCTATCTTAATATGTAACCTCTCATTGGAAGAGGAAACCATGTAAAGGATGCATATGTTATACTCAGAAACAATTTTTACATACATATATATCGATTTTTTAATCCCTTTCATTAACAAGTTTTAAAATAGAAGGCTTTTTTGAAAAGATTCCTTCCCATAAATGATCATACTTGAATGTGATGAACCGCTTCTGAAGTGCCAATCTAGCATAATCAGTTAATAGGACTTGCCGTTGTGCAAATTTTTTCAAGCTAATGATTTAATTCAGTATGAACACTAAATTTATGTTCATGTCATCCATTGAAATAAGTTGACAGAATTATTAACATTGGTTAGAAAAAAGTTTTACCATAAAATATTTTAAAATATTTTAGATTAAAATAGTAAATGCTATGCTCCTTTTATCATCACAAAGAGAAAGTATTAGCTTAGATTTATCATTTGCCATGTGTTATTAGCTTTTCCTTTCCTGTCAATATGCTGTTGATATTTTTCCAAGTACCAAGGGATGGAACGGATTCAGAAGAAGACAACTGGTAGATAAGATACAGACATATGAGATTTTTTGCCCATTTTTAGATAAGAAAGTTCAGGTTCATAAATAGCTCTTCAAAAGGCTAGTTGCCACTAAGAATTAATGAAACTAAGAAGCGAAGTGTGACCTAGCCATTTAAAAATCGTCCAACATAGGGAGTTTAAATTTCAATTTTGTCTCAAAACTTTTGTGGTGCTAGCAAATGCAGCTCATAGCATTGCTTACAAACCCCTGTTTTTTACCCCAAACAGTCCTCTGATCTTAACAAACCTCACCATTCTCTCAAAATTCCAATACTAACTAATTACATTACTTAGTTGTCTTTAAAAAATCACAAGGGTTTAGAATGTGCTGGAAGTAAAGTGATAACGTTTCATAATTCAGACACTAGAGAGCCTCCTCTAACTGTACCAGATCATCAAAAAACTAGGGCATAAAAACTATTATGAGAACTCTATTCATTCCAAAATCTGAGCAACTACTTTCACTGTTTAAAGAAGCTCCTGCCTGCTCATCACAAATAAAGAGGATAACTATTTGCGGAACAGAAATTGGCTATGTTTAGAGCTGCTTTCAGGAACACAGTGGAAACCTGGATACGTGTATCTGCGGAGAAAGTGATCTTTTTTTTTTTTCCCCCCTGCCTCTGAGTTTTTCTAAAATTTTAGTATAGCTCAAATATCAAACTTCTGGCTTTAGGCTTCGATTAAGGAAAACTCCACTGACTACCATTTCAGATAAGGTGCTGCAAAAGGCACTGATGAATAAAGAGATGAGCCAGTCCTTCAGAAATTTCAGGGTGATTAGGAAGAAAGTATAATGATACAAATAGAATACTGTACAGGGCAGCAGAGTATAGTGGTTTTCATATGTGTCATAAAATGCCAGGGAAGCACAAAGGAGGTAAAGAATCTTTGAGGTAATGATTGAGCATAAATAAGGTACTCAGGCCCCCAAACTGATATATTTCACTGGACCATTTCCCACATCAGGTCATTTAGCTTTGCTGTTTGAATAACAGCTTTAAATGAAAAACTAACCATTTGATGGGGATAAAAAAGAAAATGCATGACTTCAACTGGGGGTAAGTGTATGTTTGTATAGGCATTTACAGTCATAGCTTGCCGCATTTTGGTTATGCATAAGATGAAACCTAGCCTACATAGGAAAATTGATTCTCCTGAATCATAATTGAATTTGTAGGTCAGTTCTGACTTTGCAAAATCTTACGGTAATAAATAATGAATTTTTGCACTTTACAAAGCAGTTTTCTTTGCTTCAATTACTAAGAATATCTAAACTATTTAATGCAAGAAACTATGCATTAAATCATGAGTGACAGCTACATCTTCTCTTGCAAACATCACATTACTGGGAGAGCATCCCCTCCTCCCAAGTTTCAAGTCAAAACAGAATAAACATGGGCCTTTTAGTATTTTTTAAATCCCAAGAAGGGATATATCAATTTAATAGTAGAAGGAAGTCCCTAAGGCAAGGTAACTCCTTTGAATTCTTTTTGGCTCCTTTCATCAAAGATCAAATCTTGAGAGAGTATGAAAATAGCTTCAGTTGACCATCAACATGGTTACAGCATCCAAGGAAATAAGAATATAACTTCAATAGCCAGGATCCATATCCTGTGGGCATCTCAGATAAAAAAAAAACACCCACCTTAACTGCCACTGAAATGAATGGCAAGCCATGGCAAAACCCAGAAAGATTAATGTAATTATTTCCATGTGATCAATAAAGCTTGTTATATATTTTTTTTTTTTTGTAATTTGGCATATTTAAGCACTATACTATGCTGCCCTGCACAGTGTTCGTTTTAAATGTAATTTCACATGACTATTGTTTAACCTTCTTGCCTTTTATACACATATTCGTTATTCTCCCATATAAGTTGGTCTTGCCCACTTTAAGGAAGAGGCCATGTCTCATTCATCCTTATATTTTCAACACCGGACATAGAATTCTAGCACAGAGTACACACTCAATTAACTGTTTGTTAGTGAATACTATCAAAACAAACATGTGATCATGACTATAAAATAGAGGAAGCAGGAAATGATAAGTATTGGTGATCAGAATGTCCTAGATATCATGTTAGGTACTTACCTTTTTAATTCCAAGCATCCCATGATTTAAAAAAAGAAAAATTATCTCCCTTTTACAGATGAGATCTAAGCTCAGAGAGGTTAAGAAACTTGCCCAAGCTCACAGAGCTAGTACCAGAATAAATATTCAAATTCTGGTGTGTCTGATTCCCAAACTTTTGTAGATACACACTGTAAGCATAAGTGAAAAGTCACTACCTACCTCTTTTCCACAATTTTAAGCCATCTAGAGGTACAGATACACAGCAGGTTGCAACTTCATACATATAACTTAACATAGCAAAGAAACTCTAGCATACTCAGCTCACAGTAGTCTCTAAAATGAGTGATGGTTTGAAAGGCATATACGTGACATGAACTGGATTTCTTCTAAACTGTAAACAACTGCGAATGAGAGAAAATAGTCTCCGGTTCCAAACATTTTTTTCATTGAAAAGTGTGTTTGACTTACAGTTGCATTGTAAAATATCTTTTCCCCCTTTAATCACTGTAATATTATAAATGTAGAGAGAAATATGCCTACCCTGTATTTATTTTAAATATCTAATATTCAATATTTAAAGATTCAATAAAAGTTAGATAAGTTAATATCTCATATAGATTTGCAAATTTTATTCTGTAACATTCACCTGAAAGAAGCAATTCAAATACAATGTCCCCATGATAGAAGAAATATTTAGAGTACCAACACGTTAAAGACATCTCAAATATTGCCCCACAAGAACAACTGGGGACTAGAAGTCAGGTTTCCTAAATCCTGGTCCTATTTCCTTTCAATTCTTTAGAGTGCTGCTTCTATATTTGGAGTTTGTTATTTGCTTTATAATATATTATACAAGTATTCCTTGAGAGAATACTTCAACTATTCAGATTCAACTAAAAACCTTTACAAATGTTTTCCTTCTCCTGGAAATAACACCTTCTATATAGTTCCTTTTTCAAAATTTGGTATTTGAAGGAAGACGCTATGTTAGTTTTACAATTTTATCTCACCAGTCGAGCATGTAAAAACTCTTAGAGTAGTGTTGATGTGATTCAAGAGAACTTCTGGAAATACTGGTTCAATGAAGAATACAGCATCAATCTGGAAAAAGCAGTGGTCCGGAGAGATCACCTCTACAACTACTTTTCCTTTTGAGACTATGGAGTCTGTAACTCCTTGGAGCAGCAGAATCCTAATTAAGGTGTCCCTCCGAGATTTCTTGCCCCTCGTGGACATACACCTTCTGCGGTCATGCAACAACACTGTTCTTGGAACTGCTGTGAAGGGATTTTGCAAGTGGAGGTGAAGTCCCAAATCAGTTGACCTAATTACGATAGGGAGATTACCCACGTGGGCCTGACCTTATCACAGGAGTCCTATGGAAACAAAGAACTTTCTCTGGCTGGTCTCAAGAGAAGTCAGAGAGATGTGCCCCACCTGGCCTAAAAGAAAACAAACCTCTAATAGAGGCCACCAGGCAAGGTATTACCCACAGGAGCTGACAGTAGTCCCTGGTCAACAAATAGGGGGGAAAAAAAGAGACCTCAGTCCTACTGATGCAAGGAAATGAATTCTACCAACAACCACTAAGCTCAGAAAAGGACTCTAAGCCCAAGTGATAAACACAGCCCTGGATGATACCTCATTTTCAGCCCCTATGGAGTATCCAGCCACGTTATGCCCCATTTCCTGACCTACACAGAAATGGCGGGAATAAATTTGTGGTATTTTAAGCTGCTTAATTTGTAATTAGTTACACAGCAATAGGAAACTAATATGCCCCTCTCTTTCGTAATGTATCCCATGCTTCCTGAATCATACTATATTTTTACTATACTAGTATAGTATATCATACTAGTATTTACTATATATTGTCAACTTATATGATCGATATTACAGGTAGCCACTCTTTGAGGGAATGGTAAAAAACTTTGCCCCACATCCCCTCCAGGGTTTATTGTGGTGTTGAGGGAATAAAGCACCAACACAGGAAATAGCTCAGTGACAACCCAAGTTACAGCAGGAGCCATTAGAAGTTTGAGAGCTAGATTTTGGAAGACATTCTGGCAGAAACTGCTGGACGGACGAGAGACGAGAGAGAGAACAGGAAGAACAGGTGATAGACTACGAGCAATAAAATCAAGAGAAAAGGAATGAGGCATTTGATGAGCAGGGGGAATAAACAAGTAGGAATTAGCCATGACACATTTGAAGGAAGCCTAGATAAAATGGTACTTCTTCATCACACTGTTATATGTGTATATCTCCCTGAGACGATAGTGGCATCTTTGCAATTCATTCCTGCAACACATGTGCACTGGGTCCTGCCTACATGCGGGGCACTGCTGCAGGTGCTCAAGATACTGCAAAGACCAATGCCAGTGCCAGGTCTTTAAGAAGCTTCCCTTCCGCGACAAGGCAGAAAGTAAACATGGAGACAAATAAGGTGATTCCAGATAGCACTAAGTTTGTATTACGTGTCTCTATGAAAGGAATCTAGTGGAACAGTAATAGAGAACAGAAGCATGGGCAGAGAACCTAAAGCATATCTTAAAGTCAAAATGTAGGCAGTAGCTACAGTCTCTTTCTCATTTTCAGTACTAGGAAAAGGCCCCAATCTAAAGTCATTCACTCGGAGTCCCTGATGCACATGATTGATTACAAAGCATGATTTTCCCAAAATTAAAAATAATAATTCTTATATTTTCAATTGCCTTTGTGTGTATGTGGGGGAGGGCCCTGGTGATCAATCAAGATGCTTGGTTTTAATATAAGACCACCAACCAGTAAACTGGCCATTTTCAAAAGAGCTCCTCTCAAACCTTTCAGGGACTAAATTTTTCCTTCTCATCAAGGTGACTTGGGAGAATTCATACCCAAAGGTAGAAAACAAGATATATAATGATAACGTAGACACTGGATAATTCAGAATTAAAATAATCAGCTCATAAAGTAGCTGAGACTTATTATAATTGAAGTTAGGTTATGATGTTTTAATACTTGAAACATGTACTCATTTAAAAAAAGCAAAACTCTGCATACTATTTTTGGTAGATAACAACTACTCTGTCTCTCTTTTAATAGAGACAATATCCTGTCCACTAAAAGAACAACTCTGATGATTTTACACCTCAGCCCATCATAATGACACCCTTTGTCTACTGTAAAACAATCTATGACTTTTGTTTGGCCTTCATATCCTGCCCCAATTTTTGTCTAAACTCGGATCCATACTTGGTCTCAAGTGATTTACATGGTACATACATTTTCATTTAGAAAGAAATGAGATATATGGGATACTAATAAAATGTTAGCATTTTTCATCACAGTATGTGGGAATATATTTTCTTACTTCATTTTTTGCATGGCCACATCGCCCGTTTACTTCCATCATCCAAAACCAAACCAAAACTCTGGTTGAATCCTAGTCTTTGTAAAAGTTACTTTGTAAAAGTAACAAGCTCTTAAGGAAAAACAAATTAAAGCTCTCTCCTCCACCCTGCCCTTGCTTTTGAGAAAAGACATAGAATTCTTCCTGCAACATTCAGTCTTCTAATTAAAAAGTTTTATAGCATACCATTGTCTGACAGAATTCAATTCAACAATTACATATTTCTTGGTTTTACTAACACAGAGTTGAATTTTTAAACATTAATTAAAGAGCGTAGATTTTGTTTTCATTTATTTGTATCAAAGATCATGAATTATGATGCTCTGAACACATTATGTTCCAAGTTCAAAGCAAAGTGTGGCTTTAGGCAGGAAGAAAAAACTGTTCCTATTGACATTCTGAGAACAGTAAATGTGATCAGAAATATACTTGATGAGAATCCCTATTAGCATGAATTCAGCTATTCTAAAGAGCTCCTTTAAAGTTTCACCTTTCAGAAACATACTCAAATTGTATTTTTAAAAGCATTCAAAGTATAAGTGTATCATATTTTACCATTCTTTTCTATCTCTAGCAATATTCAAATACAAGTTTCCAGATTGATCTTAAACTTAATTATTTTAATAAGCCTTTTCCTATGCCTGCTTTGCATCCGTCCACCGTCCATCCTCTGCTATGGGGAAGGAAAAAAAAAAAGTTCTGATTTTCCAATTTCCCTTTTTTACCTAAATGCAAAAGTGTAAGAAAACAAGAATGAAATAATATCTGTGGAATTTGGCTGAGGTTACCTCTATATTTCATTCCATTTTGTTGTACACTTGTATATTATGTAGATATCAGTGCAAGGCACACACAGAGGTTCTGTCAAACTTTTTATCTTACCAAGACACGGGGATTTTACGGGGGCAAGATTAGACGTTACAGGGAATTCTTAAATGTCTCAATCCTCATAAAAATCCAGAAATTACAATAAATCGTAAGTCTGTAAAACAACTTTTTGCCCCGCAATTTTTCCTTAAGGTGAGGATAATTTAAAGTATCTTTATTATAAGAGGATATAAAGAGGTATAGTCAATTATGCCGTTATATGTGTTCAGATTTTTCCCATTATAATCTGCACCTGAAAATCCATAAAAAAAACTTACTATATACACACACATGCATGTAAAAAGGTTTATGCATGCAAAAGTAACTTTTTTCCTAATAGAGCTAATGAATAAATTCTAACACGATTTGAAATTCAGCATATAAATACACATTTCCACCAAAAAAGGCTGTAAATTTAGTACAACAATCAGAATATTTCAGCCTTTTATTTTGTGTCCTTCCTGTTTCAAATGACTACCTTTCTGCTGTTGTTCTTTGTGTTTGTCTGTTCTTATATTGCCAACAGGCACACGTCCATCTGTCCAAATAATTCCATTGTCCCAGACCACAGAATTAATCTCACGGAATTTAAAACTGTAATTATCTTCTTAAAACTCTTTCCTTTTAAGTTAATATCAAGAACTGAAAATATGTTTTTCCAGAATTTGCGGGGGTTGGTTTATTATTTTGTAAACTGGAAAGCAATTGCTCCTCTATTCAGATTAAATCCAGGAGAGACTACAGCTCTTTGAATATAAAACTGGTGGGATCCCTTGTACGTATAAGAATCTAATTCTACCATCATTTAAACACACATCATACAGGAACAATAAGAACAAAATCTGAGGACATAAATTTTGAATTCCGGTTTTTCAGAAAAATTCTTCCGTATAGTTTTTTTTTATTCAGGATGTCATTTTTTGGCAACGCTTCTCTTCTCCCCTACTGAAGTGCTAACTGGAAGATAAAGGAGACATCCGAATTTACTCTGTGTAATAATTGGACTTTGCCAAAGATGGTTTCGATTTCCTTTCTGTGCAGCTATGTTACTCACTATCCTCCTTTATGACACCTTTGTCCCTTTCTTTTTTAGAAATGTCTCAGGTAGCTGAGGTAGCCAGATTGTATCTCCAAATAAGGGAGTTATTTGCATTTATTTACATGTGATTTAGATCCTAACATATTCCACTGGAAAGAGAATATGTACAGCCTATTGGGACATTAGATTATTACTCATTTTATTTGGAAGTACTGTTGGCTTGCTATTGGCTTAGCTTTGGTTTGATGTGATAGGCTCTCCCATCACAGTTGCTAACAGAAAGGGATCATGGAAGGCCTGATGATGGCATCCTCCCAGTTGACAAGAATCCAGCAGCAAGAAGGCCATAATGCATATATGCAAAAATTTGAAAATCAACAACTGAGATCTCAATATCTGAACTATTTCCTGACTAATCTCTCTCCCCCAATATTTCTTTAGAAAATACTGACCCTAGGCAGTAAAGAAGGAGGGAAGGTGCTCTTGGTGGGGGGATTTGACTAAGCAAAGACTCAGAGGTGAGAATATTCATGAAATGTGTTTGGGAGGTATCTGGGACAATAACTAGATACATTTTTCATGACTTAGTTGAAGAGGCAGATAAGTTTGCTATAATAGCCTGAGTTTCAGTGCTAGAATATCTAAAAAGACTGTGAGAAATCAGAGCCAAAAAGTTTTTTGAACATAACAATTGTATTTATTGAGCACCAAGCACCATGCATCACTATAGTTATCACTTTTATTTAAGTCATTCCACCAAACTCTTGGGTGGTGCTATTGTCATTCTGTTTTCTAGATGAGGAAACTGAGACTGAGAGAAGATAATTAACTGGCCCAAAGTCACATGACAAATAAGTGGCAGAAACATAATTTGAATCTAGGTCTCTCTGAAAAGTATTACCAGGGGAAAAAATAGAACAAAGGTTTTTGATGGTGAAGGGCAAGATATTAAAAAAAAGAAGGAAAGAAAGAAACAAAGGCTCGTTAAGACTACTAGCTCTCTTTGAAGTGTAAAGCATTATAGTTGGCTTCTAGCCTGCACTTAAGTATCTATTGACTGGACTATTAGCAGACTCTGGGACTGATAACATTTTGTCACTTTCCCTTTGAACTTCACAGGTTCTCACTCTCATCACCATAATAAACTACTAGTCTTTAACTTTCACAAATTCTTTCCAGTTTTAAATATAAAAATCTATTTTCTGTCACATCATGGTCTACAGCCCACCTTGAAAACATCTTGGAAGCTTTGATCTACACTCATCTATAAAGAATTTTTTGAAAGTTATACCTAACATACTCTCATCCTTTTATACTGTTAGAAAGCACACTGGTACAGGTCTTCGAACAATTTGAACATTTGAAATTTTATTTTATTTTTCCATATTTAAACAAAATATAATTTTCAAACACATAAATGAATACATATTACACAGGTAATTAAAGATTTAAATGGATGGACGTATTAGTTTCCATCGAGTGCTACAGCGTAGGGTTATTTTATTTTAGTGGAAAACACTGATTTATAAAGGGAAACTAAATATATCTCTAGCCAAACTGTATTTCGCATATCTTTCACCCGATTCTGTCACAGCTCTGAAAAAATATATTCGATCATTTAATTAACAAAGCTTGAACTCATGCTGGGGCATCTCATTCTGAAGCACTAGATTTAACAATGGGACTGTGAACTCCAGTGTCCATGGCAACAGTAGCTAATTCTTCTTTCCAATCATGGTGGCAATTCTCTCCCATGGCTTGAATCAGTTACAAAACAAAATACTCTCAAAGACCTTTCTGAGCCAATAGCCTTGCAGCTAATCTGCTAATAGGAAATAATCTGCAGCTAATACACACATTCCAGGGCAGCAGTGTGTTTTCTTAATACTTTGTTTCATGGGCACCTTTCCAAAGAAAGCACGGTAAAGAATAAAAAACAGACATTCATTAAAAATAGTATTATACTACCTGGCCACTATTAATGCCTGCAACTTGCTGCAACTTGCACCACAAGAGTTTGTTCAACAGCAAGGCCAGAGGAGGCAATGTAGCAACAAAGAGAATGAAAGCGAATTGCTTATGCCAAGAGGGTAAGAGAGGAGTTAAGAGAAGGCATACTTAAAACAACTGATTTCTAACAAACCTTTACAGTTAACAATTTTTTTCAATCGTTACTATTTGTAGAATCTGTCATTAGATGCACTCCAGCAACAAATATCTCAACTACCTCTTAAGGTTTTTTTTCTTTTCTTTTTTTTTTTTTTGGTCCCTACTGTGGAATAATGGAAACGGTTTAGCATTGAAATTAGTTTTTCACCTCAAGGGTCAAAGTTTAACCTCTTGAGCAACTATAATGACCTAAATCATTCTAATTACAGAGAAAAAAGTCTTCCCCAAAGCCTGATAAAGTTGATGAATCAGTTCCCAAAACTCAATATTGCTTTTTGTTCAGAGGAAGACTGAGATGTTTTTGCTTGAAAGAACAGTCATGAATAATCATAAAGAAAGATGAAATACCTTTTCTACCCACTCCGAGTGGCTTGACACAGCAGTGTATTTGATTCCGTGTTCCAGACCCTGAATTCTACCTGCCTCAAAGAGAATGTGATGACTTAAGCCTTTATGCTGCAACTGTTATTCCCTCTAGCCACGCTCCCCCTTCCACATTTTATAAATAGGAAGCAAAACGAAATAACAGAAGTAGAGGAGGAATGAAATCTTTCAAGTTAAAGGAATCACAACACCGAAGGGTATCTCTTCATCCTCTTTAAATCCGTTTTATAATTCTGGTTGCTATGACAACATGATGCAACTCTGTATTACCATGACAATTTGACACAACTTTCAAAAAACAGTAAGCACTGTTTTATTCTGTTGTTCAATTGCTCCCAAGGAAACATGATGCTATTTACTTCTGTGATGAAACCTGTACTATAGTCTAATAAATCTTATATCAGCAAAGGAAAAGCCAAATTATGGAGGAAATCAGAGGAGAAAAAAAATACCGTATAAATTAGCCATTTTTTGAGTGGGACCTTATTTCCTATTCATAAAGAATTTGAAATTGGAAAGTTTTCCCATTGAAGAACAGAGACTTTCTTTATACAAGAGGATGACTGCTCATGCAAATTAGGATTAGTCTACCTACCTAGCTACTCAGCATGTTTCACCATCACCTGTGCAACATGTAATGAAAGTCGAAGAAAGGGCTCTGGGAAAACCAGGGGACCAGGTTACACCCAAGTAATGAATTATAACTGAGCTAATCACACTGTTCAAACAAAACTCAATAGAGAGTCCAAATTTTTAGTTGCATTGAGCCTGGTGTTTATTGAATTATTAGGTATCTTCAACAAGGGAGTATTTGGAATCCCTTAGTTCCTTTCCTGGATGATTATTTCCTGTCACTTTGTAGAAAAGTCAATGACCTGATGATGTCTTAGATTCCTTCCAGCCATCACTACCGACCCACCACCTCCTCCCACAGCTTCTCATGGCTCATATAATAAATTAATAGCTGTATCTGTTGGGCAACTACAACATGTCAAATCCTGTGTTTGAAAATCTTTACAATAATGATGCAAAAAATAGGTGCTATTTCTACGAGGTGGAAAATAAAATTACAACTTATAAAGTCTAAGGAACTTTAATAAGACTGAGGTGCTAATTGGCAGAAGCATGACTTGAACCCACCTCTTTGGTCTCCAAAGCCCCAAGCTCTTTCCACCCAATGGATTGCCTTTCGAAATAAACAGCATTTGCTAGTTCTTGTCTTATGGCAATAAATAATGAAATCTTTAAATATAAGAAGCAATGGTTACATAGCCTACATCTTGATAAGCTTTCTTTCCTTTGTAAATGAGTAACTATTTTGCTATAGCAATATCAATATTAAAAGTCAGAAAAGTAAATCATTCTAGACAAAACAAAGGGAAAGACTTTAAATGTAATTAATATTCTATAATACATTTTTGTATTTAAAAAATATGCAAGTACTTTGTTTTCTCATTCAGAAATATAATCACTGTTGTTCACTACAAAATATCTGGGGAAGAAAATAAATCTACTAAATTAAACTTTGCTGTCAACAATTTTACTGGTCATTTAAATTCTTATGAAAAACGTAAGTAGGGTGAATTTCCCAGTATTGTGAATTAAGGATACCAACTTCATGACAAAAAAAAAAAAAAAAAAAAAAAAACCAACAAAAAAAACCCAGCAACAAACCCACTGAATTCCGAATTTTTGAAGTAGTTAGTAGTACATATAATGAAGTCTCAATAAATATTGGTTTAACAGCCATTTTCTAAATTTGTAGCTCAATTTTAGATCAAGCTTTTTCATGTATATTGTACATGTACATAAAAATGTATTTTTACTCTTATAAAAACCCAAGTTTTGCTTCTTCAAGTTCGATGCTCAAAACCACCAAATTTAAGTCTCAAAATACCTTTTGTCCAGCAATGCTTTCATGTGCACAAAGCAAGGGGAAAATTTTTTTAAATAAAGGCAAAATAATATGAGCATCAAATCGCATCTTCACTTTGCTCATGGAGTATTTCTCTGAGTAAACACAGTAGCCTAATTCAGTTCTTGTTTGTGCCATAAAAAAAATCCATTCTTTCCTTCTCTCACTTACGTTAGCTTATCTCAAGTCTAGAGATGGGGGCTCCAATGTCCCCTAGTTCTAATTCTTCTGAGAAACAGAGGAAGTTACACACAGAAGGTAGAGAAATTGATGAAAGGGGACGAGATAATTCTACCAGTTCTATTCTGGGAATAACCAGGTGCCCTGAGAAACAATTCTCCTGTTCTATATTGTTCAGTTACAAATAAGGGCTGACAATCCAGTTGCTCAATTATTAACATTATACATAACAAAAAAATATCACAGGTTAAAATTATGTAACATGGATAAGCCTTTGTAAAGGGCATCTATTGTAAGCTTAGGTTTCGATAGTGAGCAATACCAACAAGGTCCATTCCTGTGATATTAAAATATTACTTGAATACAAATTAAATCAATATTGATTGAGTGTGTATAAGATGCCAGAGGCACAAAACAGAAAGAGACATTCTCAAAGCTGTCAAGGACCTATGAGCCTGGATGAACTCAATCGATACCCGAGTGATTCCACACACAAAATAGTAAATACGGAGTTGTTTAAGAGTTGGAACTTGCCTACACGGGGTTTAAAATCTAGGAAGCAGAAGATTTACAAAAGTTTATTTGCAATAAATATGAGTTTTCCCAGCACATATTAAGAGAAATACAAATGTTCTTAGCGTATAGATGAGAGAGGAGAAAAGAATAGCGTTTACTACTGTATTGTCTTTTTCCATTAATTGTATGATATTGTCTGAGCAGGAACAAAAGCATTCAAAGTGAAGACCTTCAGTGATGTCTCAGCATATAAAAGAGCTCCATAAAACTGAGGATTTTTATTCACTGTATCCTCAGAGTCTTCCTAGAACATATCAGATAGTAGTAATAAATGAGTTTGTTAAATATGAATTAAGACCCTACCAGTGCTTTTACTCCCAGTCTCTGACACTAAGATATTTTGAAACCAGTGTTTAAGAACTACAGTCAGAGGTTGGTAAATTATTGTGAAAATTAGTAAGTGAATGTGCTTTACTTGATGCTTCTTTGCTCTTTTGAAAGCTAAGACTACGGCTTGAGAAGACTATGGGTCCCAAGACTGAAAGTTATATTGGCTCTCTAGCTCTATTCTCTTGTAGGAATGAATAATCTTGAAAAAAGGATGAGCAAAAAAATCCTCTCTCCAAAATTAAGATAAATGTCCAAAGGATAATATAAAGCTTCTTATGAAGCTCATATCTTTAGCAGTAATAAAACTGGCTGTGCTGTGCCCTTAATAAGATTCTTTGCTCTTACTATCCCGTTCCCAAGTACTCAGGTGATGAGAAGCATCAAAAGAAGACATAGGACAAGGGTGGGGTAGGTCATCACTAACAACACTAGCAAGGCAGAAATATTAGTCAGACGTAAGGAGATCAGAAAACTGTAAGAGACACACCAAAGAACTCAAAAAACATATCAGACAGGTGCAACTTAGGAAGAGCAATGGACACTGCTACTTCACGATCCCAACAAAGTCACGAAAGAAATTACAGCTAATTCACTGGCTTCGGCCAGGCCCAGTTTACCAAATTCTTTAAAAATATTTCCCCCTCAATTTTTTTTTTTCAGGTTTAAGCTTAAAGAATAATTTCAGAATTTGGAAAATTTACTTATATAGGACCTGATGAGCAAGCAAAACAGGACACAATGTAGTAGAAACCATAAGTATATATTTGAATCTTCTAGGTGTGGAATTTAATGTATTTGAAACAAAAGGTTCATGTTACGCAAAGTAAAGAAAATTAAACCTTGCCTGAAAACACTAAAGGAACTTCATGCCATGTAGTTGAGGAAATACCAAGGTCGATGGAACCATGATTCGTCATAATACACTTGTCATTAAGAGAAAACACATATAACCCCAGACAGAAATGGGCAAATCCTGGCTGCTTATTGAAATTGTAAAAAGGCAACCTCTTTCTATCACAAGTCGTTATCTCTTGGGAGGTGAGATAGACTTTAGACTAGATTCCCTAAACTGGTAGTGTTTGTTCACCCTTTTAACCTACTTATTATGGTTTTAAGTCTATTGAAAAATAAAGTGAAAAAAGCAAACGTTCTCAGGAATCACATAATATTTTTTTGGCATGTACTGATATTCTGATGCCTCAAGCAGAATTTGTGATATAACTATTATTATTCTCACTTTTATTTATTACAAGAATAAATTAGATGAATGAATAGAGCTACACTAACACAATGAGTATGTAGGTTCAGAGACAATAGACTTCTTGGTTATTTCCTAAATTCTGAAATTACGTCAATAAATGACAAAGATAAACTTATTTACCTACCAAAAAAATTCTTCTTGCTTCTTTATGAAGTGTTTTAAGATTATTGAGCAAAAATTCTCAGGAAATGGAAGGTGCTATAAATGTACTATTGATGAATTAATATGCCTGGCTTCTTTGGAAAATAAAGCAATTTTTGGTGGTTTTCATAATGATACACAAAAATAAGACTGACCAGGGCCAATATCTTTCGTGTGTGTTAACACCAGGCTCCTCTTTCCTTCCTTTTTCTCTCCTGTGTACATTCTACCTTCAAAAGGATATTCACTTTGACTGAAGGCAAAATTTTCTAGTTTCTTAAAATCTAATTAAGATATTCAAATTGAGATCTTTTACTTCTAAACAATAACACAAAAGTTAAAAGCAACAAGACTGTAAGAAGAAGCCCTAATCAAAACCGTAAGTTAGGGGTATCTCCTGAAACACACAACTTTCTTTACTAAATGGAGTCAATCTGTCTGAAGTGTTTCCATACCATCCTGGGGGCAAAAGAAATTCTGCTTTCTATTCTTGTAGGTTAAACAAATTTTAATGAGCACAGATTAAGAGAAATTATTGAATTTGTTTGCTGTCTCTGAGCAATATAACTGATTAGACAGTATATTTTCATACAACTGGATGGGATATAGTGCGCTAGGATATAATGAGAAGTTATTTGTGATAATGGGTTATGACATGAAGTGCTCTAGAAAAATGCTCACTTGATTTCTTAAGTTACCTAAACAAGTTCAGTATCATTCTTTTTGTCATTAAAGTATAGGATTTTGTCTAATTAGATATGTCTGTTATCCACATCCATTATTACAAAAGCAACGAACATGAAATGCTTGGCATGTTATATAATACACCCTCATTGAATTCAGCAAGCATCTTCATGCTGTACAACTGTACCTTCGAAAAATTTCTGAAGACCCAAAAACAGTAGTTTTTAAGAACATTACTGCCAGTTTATCATTTGACATGCGGAAAAACACAAAACAGGCTGTCAGTCATTCAGTTGAACTGAATATGATGAATTTGGTTTTAAAGCCAATATAGTCCAGACATGGCAGGCCTTCATGACAGTGACAGAGGATCCCAAATTTCAAACCTATGAAGCAAACATATTCCGAGTGTATGTACAGATCTTGTTACAGGGTAATTTCTTTCATTGCTCTTTATCATGGAGTCAGATGCTAAATGAGCCTTCTGACCAGTAACTCCTAATTCTGTTACTTTCTCCTCCCTTGGCTTCAGCAATTCCCACGCAACAATTCCGGTTGCTACCAAAGTTACGAGACCCTCTTCAGAAATAGTACTACTGTTTCTAAATCACAGTTTCCCCAGAGTCCCTTCTCACTTTATGCTTTTCAGTTTACTCATATCTTTATTCATTCATTCCTTAAACCCATACTTGAATGCCTGCCCGTGTTCCAGGGACTGTATTAGAGGGTAGAGATGCTGAAAGGAAAGGAGACAACTCTGGCCTCAAGGGGTATACCAATTAATGGGGAAGATAAACATGCAAATAAAAAGAGGAGACAGTATAATTACTATAACCTAAGCATCAAGAAACCAAAGTGCAAGTTTTGAACGCTGAGAAATCTCATTTATGCCCATGGTTTCAATTAATACTTAATTTAAATAGCCCTAATGTCCAAATCTGCATAACCCCAATAAAAATACATCCTGGAGCCACACTCTCACCTGCTTACAATTTTAAAGCGTGGACACAAACCTATGAAATTCAAAGAGTTCATTAAAAACAAACACACAATATCAGTATCACCAATATGATTTCCAGCCCCCCACACACAAACTCTTAGTTAATTCTTAGTTCTCTATCTTTGCAAAGGGTACAACTTTTCATATTGTCAGCCAGGGCCAAAAAAAGGAAGTCATTTTCCTTTTTTCTCACAGGATGTTATCTAATCTTTACCAAGTCTAGGTAATGTAACATCTTAAATTTTTCTGAACTACCACCCTTCTCTAAATCTACTTCATTGCCTTAGTTCAGGTCTTCACTATTTTTAACTGGCCTCACGGCTGCACACGGGAATGCTATCCATTTGTCTAGCTTGCTCATTGCCAGCAGGATAAGATTCCTAAAACGCAGATCTGATCTTATCCTTGTCCTGGTTCAAACTTTCAAGCAAAGGTTTTCAAGTCCACCTTCTTGGCATGATGACGCCAACACACACTTAAGTACTTTGTGGGACACAAATTCTCCTCTGTGGGATTAAAAGTGAGTTAAGAATGGACTCACCTAAGAGAATAAAGGCACACACCCTTAGGATATGCCGCAGATGTGAGCCCATGTTTTCTTGTTAGAACAAAGTACAGTCACAAAATCAGGATGAGATCAGACGACACTCGCCTCTGAGTTATGGTTTTAGATTTCTGAAAACACGGTGATCAAAATTGGAGAAAGTCAACAGAGAATAGAATCCCACAACTGAAAGCAAAGAGAACACCTTGGAGGCCTGAGCACTAATAAGCCTTAACTTCAAAAACTAGAATAATGAAAGGCTCATTACCCTCAATTATCAACTCCCTTTCCCTTATCTCTTGGATGCAGGACCGGGCAAAACACAGGGGCTATGAAAAGAAAAGCCACAAGCACAGAAATGTGGACATTTACAAAGTTTTACGTGTCCAAGTACCCAGAGGCCCCCTGATAACACAGATTATATTATAGGGTATCCGTGCAAACACCAAAATCCAGATACAATATCTGGAAACAATGCACTGTATTTGGCCCCATGTTCAGCAAACATGTGCCGTGTGAAATGAGCACTCAATAGCCACCAGAAGCAGTAGTGAAACTGTTAAAAACAGCAGGTCAATTAATCACGCATAGAATATTCATAAACATACATATGTGTACCTGTGCACACATTTTTAAAATGACATCTCATTTATTCAATATTTCATTAGTAAAATATGTATTCATCATTATTCATAGTGCAGATTTTTTCCCCATAATTTATTTTCGTTAAGTCTTCAATATAAGCACTGAGACATCACCTGGATTCCTTGCTTTATAACTTAATGTTAAATCCTTACCTGATGGCATTTCTCTTTGTGTGTAAAATAGTGTAAGAATGACACTTAAGATACCACACCAATGCAGGTAAATTATTAGGCAATTCAGTTCAATTCAATTCAACCGCCTTTCAGTGCTAGCTGTCAAAAAACTGCCATCAAATTTAAAACGAGAAAAAAAGACACAGCAGTTTAAAGAAAAAGCTTAAATCTAATCGTAGATTTGAGTAAGGCTTTCATGATTTATTTTCTATATTTTAAGAAAAAGCCCCTTTCAATATTATTTTAAAATAACTGATAAACTACAATGGAATAAATTTAAGTACACTGAAATAGAACAAAATATATAAGGGCTTAGAGCATGAGCCTCCAAATTACAATATATAGCAAAATTAACTTTTATTTAAAAATTAGATGACTGGGCCAGGTTTCTTGAAGTTCTCTGAGCTCTAGAAAAATTACAATGCACGGTGACAAAAAATGAAGAGGTTAAAAATAACTTGGACAGAGGTAAAGTATACTCACTTATTTAAAAAGATGATTTTAGAGTATTCAGGACCCCTCCACCATTAGAACTTAAACAACTTTTTATTAATGACATTCACTGCTCTCATGAACAAAACCCAATGTACCCAACTGAGAACGGGCCCTCTCCCTACGTTTAAACACATTTGTTTAAAAAAAAAAAAAAAAGGTGGCAGAATAGGCCGCTTCAATAATCTTGTTAAGGGAAATAATTTTCTTAGCATAGGTCAGGCCATGTGGTTATGAGTGATACTGATAGCACTGACTCATTTCCATGAAATTATTATCTGTTAGGCATATTTATTTCTGAAATCCCCCAAAGATTGTTGCTTCTGAAATGCATGAACACTTATCTCAAGAATTCATTCTGTAACTGCCTCGTTAATATATATTAAAATTAGACCTTAAATAAAATAAAATGGAAATAAAGTAAAAATGAGAACTTATTCAGGTGTAAGAAAACCTGACGGCAAAACCACCACAGGATAACGTGTTTTTCAAAGACACAGCAGCCGTGTGAGATACTTTGGGTCAGCATTTTTGTGAGGCACAAGATATATGCCACGATATCCAGACAGAGAGCCACATCGTCTGTTATGATGGCAAAAATATGTTTCACCATAGCAAACAAATCTCTGTAAATAAAAGTAGAATAAAAGACAGTCCTTTTCCAGGGTATCTGTAGAATGCTCCAGGGGTATTGTCATTATCAATTAGCATTTATGGATGATTTCAAAAAAAGAATTATGCCAAACTAACCAATGTACAAAAAAGACAATCAAGAAGTGTCTTATGAAATATAAAGCTGTCCACACCATGTCTGAAATATAACGAAAACCATGTTTAAACATGGTTGCTGTTAACATGGTTTCACTTATAGTGCAGACAGGACGGTAAATTATCACACATTCCCGTAACAGGACTTGGCCCCACTTTGAAATCATGGTGGTAATATTTTTAATATGCAAGAATTCTTACCTGAGGCTAGTCATAAGAGACAGGAAAAGACACATGTGTGCTGAAATTGTTTTAATGTGTGAGACAACCACACACTTTGCCATTTCTGAAATGTCAATTGCATGTGATGTTTTGATAATGCATCTTCTATAATAAGTGTATGTGATTGTGTTATTTAATGGTCTGAAATTATAATGCCTTTGGCCTGCCCATTTCTACCTATATATACCAGCATTCCTTCTTAAAGCTTTCTCCTAATCGTTTTATTTTATTTTATTTTATTTTTACAAATAACAAATAATCTAACTATTTACCAGAAGTATGCATTGGTTCCAACATCTTTGGACAGTATTCTTGCAAAGTGATCGTGTAAAGCATTTGGCAAAAACTTAGGCACTTTTGTTTACCAAAGTTAGCTCCTAGCCTTATGGAGGCAATTTGAAAGATTTTTGAAAAATAAGACTTAACAAACTGAATGCTTGTTTAGACTTAAAAGCTTCCTGATTAACAATAACAACAACAAGAGTTGCTTAAGTGTTTGAAAAAGCTTTCCTCCCAAAATTATATTCCTGAATTTAGAAACATATAGAGGTGGAAAGGAGTAAATTACAAGTAATTGGTAAATTATTCAAAAGGACATACAAAGGAAAAAGTATCATAAATGATGTTAATAAACGAAGTGACCAGGAGGTAAAATCAGAACAACCTGAAAGACTTTTCCCTAAAAGAAACCCCACATTTTTCATTACGATTTACAAATTTGTACGGAAAACAATTTAAAGGAAGGAGATGATTTTTCATATACTGGTTGTCAAGAGGCCCAGAAAATGAAGTTCTGAGATGACAAAAGAGAATGTAGTTTAGTAATTCATTGTCAGACATAATTAAGAATTGAGAATTATCCCTAGAACTGATTTCATAAATCAAATTTCTCTATCCTAAGTAGAAATCAAATAGTCTTAATGGAGTTCACATCTTACAACATTATAAAAAGACATATTTATGGAAATGTCTTGTTATTGTTACTATTACATTGTCTGGTCTTTTCTATCTGAAGCATTTAGAGAGGCTTTGTTCAAATAACTCTTATTTAATTGGAGGATAAATTAAATACTGGTTTAGATACTTACCTAAATAAGATTATCTAAATTCAAAGTAAATGAGTCTATCTCTTTAAAACTGTTTGACAGCAATAATCAATTTTTAAAACTACATTTGCCAATTATATCTACTCTTTTCTTCAAATATCTACTAGTAATACAGTACAGGTAGTTCCATTGGTACCCAGAAAATAAGGAGTGAGACACATTTGTAAAATGTTTATAATCAACATCTGTCCTATTTTAAATCTCACAATTTTTTCCTTCATGATTACGCAAAGAGCAAAAATGAAATGGTATTTGATAATTTTCTGGGTTTGATCTCTGTTTTAACAGTTGTAAAGTATGAGGAGAAAACAGAAAGATTGACAGTCTAATTTGATTTTCAAAAACACTGAAAAAGAAAAAAAAAACGATGCAGTTTAAAAATAAAGATTGCTTAATTTTATCTCTCTTACAGTAAGTAGCAGAAACATGAGCTGAAAACCCAAAGAAGCTGTACTCATTTCTATTCACAAAGAACTGTTCTACTGTCTGTCTGCAAATAAATCTCCTCGGTAAATAGCTCCAAGGTTGAGCTAAGGAATATTGTATGGATCAAAGAATTCATGTCTTCCTGTGTAAAGTGAACAGGCCGCAAGCTCACTTGTTTGTCTAAAACAATTAGAGCTCGTATGAAAAGGAGGGGGTTGGGACAAATAAGTTACAGCTGATTTTACTCTGCAAAATATTTAAGGGGGGTTTCAAATTAATAACCACCCAGGCCCCCAAACAGCCTAATCTTTGTCAATTGGTGCCAAATTATGCAAGGTGCTGCCAATTCTGGTTGTCTAACAAATCAAGACCAGTGTATGTTACTCCTCGGCTGAAGTCTGATTGATTCTGGTCATTATATGGGCTGATCTCATTTTCACACATGGAATCAATATGTGAGCCAGATGTTCATTTACAGAGAAGCATTGAAACGACTCATCTACACGCAACTTTATCCCGGACCACAGAGCCCCACAGACCCATCACCTTTCCTCACCCAGACAAGGCTTCACACAGTACAAAACCTATAAAACATTCTGCTAATATTACTGTCAGCTGAATGACTTTTACAGTACCATATAAAGTTGACAGATAATACATGCCAGTCCTAATTTGAGATAGACCTTTTCTTTTGGGACCTCAACCATTGAACAAGCAAACAGATTGAGAAGTAACATTTATTACAACACATAAATCATTTTCTTACAACTACTATAGGTCTGGCCAGAGGGTGAAGGCTTGCATAGGCTGTGAATCCTAACACACTGCTGAAGTTACTAAATTGTACTGCCATTTCACTATTGGTGTGCAGAGAAGAGCCTGTCTAGCTTTTCAGAAGCAAATTCTTATCAATTTGTTACTTTGTTCCTTGAAAAAACAAAAACGAAAACAAAAACAAAATGCTAACAATTGCCTTCTTAAATAGAAAAGCAAAATGTTAGTTCCTCTTCAATAGTAAATACCAGCTTAATATACTTATTTAGACAGATATGCCCAGTATTTCATTTCATGTAGAAATTACTGCATGGTTCAACATCAGAAAGAGAAAACCCCAAAAAACCAAAAAAAAACAAATTTACTACAAAGATATACAAAGAATTTGTCATTGTAAAGACAAAACAAAATGTATCATGTGTCATAAATATAAGGGAATCAACACAGACATAAGCTTCAGTTTTAGAAAATACAAAGTTAAAGGTTAAACATGGTAAAATATTAATAGAGCACGATCATACACAGCTTAAAGAATTCCTCCATTCTTTGTAGAGCTGACTGAAATCAAAGTTCTCCCTAGCTGCTGACTTAATACTAGAATCTAATACACACTTCATTATGTAGTAAATTTCTCTAATACTTTTCCTATAATACTATTTTGAAAATGCATTAGTTACCTAACAGGGCGAGGCCATACTTTGTATCCAGTTGTTTTTTTCTGTAATTCCTCAACCATCTTGGCCTCAGTGGAGTCTCCTAATTGCATTTAGTCCTGCTCAGCACTGCTTGGGGATAATCCAAAGGATGTCTGTTTTTCATCAGGTAACGACCATTAAATTTGGCTGCATTTCCTTCTAAATCTTGTTGAATGGCATACGAAACAGAAGCTAGAAAACGCTTTCTTGTAACTCTTCTACGGTTTCTGAGCCTAGACCTTTCTAGAATTTTAGCTTACTACTGCAGAACTCAGAAGACAGAGCTATTTGGCAGTGACTTCAAATGCTCTCCAACTTCTGATCTACTTCCCTGGGAGTATTAATGACTGATGCGTCTTTCAGTATACCCTGAAAGACTGGTCACTGTTCATTTCTAAAAAAAGCTTTTGAATTGTGAGTTTATGTCTGTGCGGCATTTAGGCTTTGCCTGTCCTTCTCCTGAACTAAATAAAAATATTGTCTTATCAAATACTCTCCTTCATGTTGTAAAATTCACTCAACAACTCCTTATGCTAAGTTAAAATCCTAGTGTGTTAAGGACTAGTAGTAAATGTTTCAGGGTCATTCTTTTCCTCCTGTAGGACAACATCCAAGCAAAGTAATGCTGAATGGATCTACATGGTATTTTCCCAAAAGCCAAACTCTCGCCATCTCTTTAAAGACGTGAAGGAGTTCCATTAAACCGAGATGGCTTATGACAAACCAATCAATGCTGGAAATCATATTAGGCTTCCATTTATTCACTTAATTATTTATGAAGCACTTGTTTAGTGCCAGGCATGAAGTTAAGGCTGAAGATACAGAGACAGATAAGATACAAATCCCCATTATCAAGGAATTTGTGATCTTGTGTGGGGAAGCACTCGCTATATACCACAGGACCTTGAAATGTTTGTGGCACAGAACAGGTGAAACAGAAGAGTTTAGGCCAAGTAGTAAACCTAATAAACTCAAGTCCATGTTTTGTCAATTTTCTATCACCTACAATGCTGTAAATTGTCTTTTCAAGGCTCAAGTTCTTGTCATTTTACAGAGGGGGAAAAAATACAAAACCAGAAATTTCACAAGGGAAGTTTAAAAAGAAGTCGATCCATTTCCAAAAGAAGTGAGCTATGGAAAACAAGGGAACCTGTTTATGTCCTAGTGAGTCGAACTCAACCTGAGTGCCTCATGGAGCTAGCAATGCTTTCACCCATTTTGCATCTTTGCCTTTCTCTCCAATGCCATGGCCACCATTCCCCTGCTTTGGCTGTTCTTTAGAGGAGTAACACCTGCTATTCAAGCAGGTTTCCAGGGTCTTGCTCGCCCCTCCCCTATCGCTGTGGCAGGGTTAATCTGCATGAAACATTACTCCCATTTGCAAACATCAATAGCTTTAACGCTGACTAATAAGTAAAGTTCAATTCGTTTTGCCTGATATGCAAGGTTTCTACCTCTATCTCTTAGATCCAAACTAGACTGTGCGCCTGTCCTCTTCCAGTATGCACACTGGACCTAATCCAACCCATTTATCTTAGCCCTGCCCATCCTTCAAAGCTCAATTCCGTCACATTCTCTAATACATATCCAGAAATAAGCCTCACTGTGTCATACTGCTTACTTTTCTGCTTTATAGGAACATTGAAACTATATAGCTATACAAATACATATACCAAACTTGGCTTGTAACAGATTTATCCTTTCTGACGCATTTTTTTCAGTGGCTAAAGCGAAACCTTTTAAGAATTCTTAAAACGGTGCAGCTGCAAGCACTGAACTGAATGATCACTCATGCCAGAGCTCAGGTCATAATTCAGGCTTTACTCCAAAACTATTAATCTGTTCTTCCTAAGGCATAAATTTTAAGCTAGCTATTAATATAACTCAGTTCTCTGGGACTTTGTATCTTATGCCCTAAAAAGAATGTAAAACTTCTGATGATGACACTTTTCTTCAACTGTCAATTTCTTATTGAAAGAGATTTTCATTAAGATTGAAAATCTTTTGCATTGAGTCCTGGTTTGGTTTTTGACCTTGGTTGTTCCCAAATGCATTTCACATCTTGCAAATAAGTCCCTTCTTTTTCCTCTTACACAGCTCAACAAGTCAATTCAGAATTCAACACAGATGTCACATTGCTTTATTTATCAATATTTGATAATTCTTCCTGCCATATTGAAGCATTTTGAGGAAAGCTATCTATCCTTTATCTCCATTCTGAATGTCAAGGTTATCAGAATTAGTTCCAGATACAGATGTTAGAAAGCCTCATTCAACTGAAGAAATAAGTGTGCAGGATTTTAAGGATGTAGTCAAGTACTATTCCATACTAATCCATGCACCAATCTCAAGGACTAAATAATAGTCTTAAGAATATTTTGTTTTACTTTTTTTTCTTTGCAGTCATCCTTCGTCATACTGTTGGTATTCCTTTTGTGCCAGCGAGTACTATGCCCACGAAAAGTTAGAACAGCATACTTCCTGCCAAATGTGAAATTACCATCTTTCTGGTAGAGGAAAGAAGCTACAACCATGTACAAGGAAAAAAAAGAAAATTTATCTCTTTCAATGTGAATTAACTGCTAGAACAAAATTTATTAATGTCTATACATTTTCTATATTACTAAAATTCTGTTCTATCAGATTTTGTTCACAATAAATATATATTGCTGCACTAGAAATCTTTTCCTCAAGGGATAACTTAGTCAAAATAGCATGCATACATTCGATTGGCCTTTGTTCAGGAGAATGTCTTCAATTTTGTTAGGTCCATGCAAAAATGACCAACGGTCCCTGCTGAGTGTCTACTTCATTTGTTCTCTTCCTAGCACTACACTTTCTCTGTGCTCAAGCCTTCAATCATTTGCTCTTGCTCTTTCTGTTCTCCAATCTAAAATTGACCGCTGCTTGCAGTAAAGTAACACATGTTATCACTTTGGAAGTGAGGTTTTTGTTTTTACAATGGCCTAAAATCCCCAGAACAGAGTCGGGATCCCAAAGACCAGACATTTTTGGGTCTCCCCAAAGATCAAGTGACCCTTTGGTTTACATGATAAAAGTAAGAGGACAAAGACTTTCATAGGGGATTTTTAATATTTCAAAGATATTCACCATGATCAATTAGACTACAAAAAAAAAAATCTAACTTCCAGAGTGAACCTAAACTACGTTTAGCAGTTAAATCACAAAATATATTTAATTGATAATTTAAATTACATGTGACCAAAAAAAGGTGGGTGAGACACAGCTTCTACATATAAACTACAATAGGTTGAGGACAAATGCATTTTATTTTTAAAATGTTACATCACATACGAAAGTAAACATATCAAACATGCAGCTAAACAAAAGTTTTGTCCTTCAGAAAACTATGACATCAAGTCACTGCTGCCATATCTAAATAATGAAAAGTTATCTACATTCTCAAAAGGTGGAAAGAGTTGTGGCCCCCTGAGGGTGTGTAAGGATTTCCACTTAAAATTTCTATTTTTAGGGGTTCATAAAAGCTATAAAAATTCTCTCCAAGCTCAAACTTGGCAAAGAAGAACTCAGCATGAGGGTATTTTTTTAAAGCCTAAATTTAAAAACAGTATGTTCATGTACTTTTTTAAGTATAAGAAGACAAAAAGGAGAGAATTTTTGAGGTTTTAGTTGCCTTTTTTTTTTTTTTTAAATGCATTCCTCAGGAACTAGTCTGCTTTTAAAAATGGAAATTTGCACACTATAAATTCAAATTTTGGCCATGTTTCTTTCTGAATTAAATATAAATTAAAATAATCTAAAATGGATCCTAACATGAAGGGAAGAAATTCATTGTTCTCTGAAGACTGTTTCCAGAAATAACTATATCTTCCTTCCCTCAGAAATGGATATGAAAGATAGATGCCATCACTTTGTTTTTTCTGAGCCAAAGAAGCTATTTTCATAAGTGACAATGTTCAATGAATCACCATCATATTTTGGTCAGAGAATACTATATATTCTATCTCGGTCTCCACCAAAAACCTGTAAGTGAAAATTTTATTTATTTGCCATTCTCTACCATAGCCTTACATTTTTGGTCAAAATTTAGCTCCTGTAAATTGTGTATGCATATGTTAAATTCCATAAATACATGCATGGTGAAATAAGGTCATGGTATACACGCTTACAAAAATATATCTTAAATATATGTCTTCATAAAATTAGTCTAGTAATGCATCAAACATTTCTCAATATACATGAGAATTTTAATTATTGTTTCATCTCAAAAATCATCTACTCTGCTCCAAATATTGTTATGGGGATTGGGAATGACACATAACAAAAGGATACGGTATGGTTCCTGTTTTTAAGACGCCTATAAGTTAGTTGTGGAACTAGATATGTCAAATGTGACCACTTATATCCACACTTACCCCCTATGAATTCCCCCGGCCCCGAAAAGGTGATATTCATAGGCCTATTCTCTTTCTTGAGTTTTAGGGCATTTATATAGTTGTGCTACCTTATCACCACAATCTGGTCTTAGGACACTTTCATCACCCCAAAGCTTTCCTTTATGCCTACTGTGAGCCTCTTGAAACAAGTCAATCCTGCTAATACAGTGCCCTCCTTTTCCCTTCCCAAAATGCACCTTCCTTCCCTTACAGAGGTATAGTTTTTTCTGCCTTTGGGGCTACGTTACCTGAGTGTGGAACTCTACAATCTAAAGTCCCTTTTTCCATGTCTGAGTTCTCTAATCATCTCTCTTTTAATGGCTCTGTGCTACTCCACGGCTTGATGCCACCCTCTAGAGTCTGAACCATAGAGGGCCTGCCTTCAGTTCCTGCCCGCTGGCCTGGCAAGATGGCTTGGTCTCACTCCAATTATCCAAGTCCCAGAGAGTCCGCAAAAATGGAAGGCTCATACCTTAATACTTACTCTGGTACTGCAACCTCAACTGGTTCACAACTGCCACTGATCTCCTACTCATACTAGAAAACGGTAGGAAGTAAATGCTATGAAAAATTAAACTGAGTGAACAGATCAATCTCTGAAGAAATTTAAAACAAGGAAAAGAGGTGAACATGTTAAATCTAAATCAAAAGCAACATTATTTTGATGAAAAAATCAAACACAAAAATCAAAGTGAAAATGTTACCTTTCACACTTCAAAGATTTTCATTGAAAATACAGGAGTAGGTGCAATGAGTGTTTAAAACTTGTTTTTGGTAAATAAAAAGTACATATTTAAAGTGAAACTACACTTTCATTCTTGTTTATCCCATGGTCTACTTCCGAGCTTTCTACCACTTTTAATAATTTCTTCCACATAATTATTTTTAAAATTTACTTAAATCATTACCGTTATTTAATACAACAATTTGAGTTGATCATACTGATGTTACTTCATAAGTATTCATAAATATTACAGTTTAATTTTGCAGTTAACTATTACATGCCAAAATTCCAAATACAGTCTACTTCAGCCTTTCAAATAAACACAAGATATACGAAAAACAATTCAGTAGGCAAAATTCTAAGGCTAGGATAGGAAATGACTGTGGTTTCATTAATATTCTCATGCATGACTTATACCATCAAAAGATCTTTACAGTGACATGTGTCAATTCCAATATAAGACAAACAGGATATATTTTGCTGTTGTTTTTTTAATGTGTTTCCTGTATGACAAAGACTATTAGAATCTAAGGCTCAAAGGACCCTCCTGAGGTGCTCAAGTATCACACTTGAGATAATTAAAGCGATACATAAAGAAAATCTGTTGGGGAGTCAGACAAATGACATAACTTCCAGGGCCAAAGAGTACATTGGAGAGAGTCATAACTAGAATACGAAGACATATGTTCATTGCCCAAACTCTCCTCCTCTATGTTGCCTAAAGCACTAAGAACTTCATGTTTTCACACCTCAGATATGCATCTAATAGAAGCCTGATTTTCTCATTACTAAACTCCTCTTTGGATCATTGTTCAAGTAGATTCAGAAACTTAATGCAGTCATATTAACAGGTATAAAAAGTGAGAATGAGCCTACATTTTAATAATCTGCAGATTACACTAATCTATGCATTTTGCCATGAAGTATAAATTAAATTAATGCCAAATACCTCTTCTTCCTATAACTTTAAATGTAATTAGTTTGGCATGTAACATTAGTGAAAATAGACAAATCAACATCTTATTTGTGTAAGTGACCTAAATCAGGATATAGTGAATCTTTTAATAAGCTTTAAGTATTTCATATTTATAGCATATAAAATCACATTTTGTAATTGCAAGATGTTCTAAATTCTTCCTTGAACTAGTTTTGATTAATAAATAAATGTCAGAAAGGATTGTTCTTTCACATGAACATTAATGAGGAAATGTCTGTTCTGTAATTATGTGGACACAAGAAGGTAAAAAACAGAGCAGCTGCTTCATTTTTGATTATCCTTTAAATATCTTTATAAAGTAATGTAGGACTTGCAGGGGTTCAGAACGAGTCACCCCCAAGATGTGCCTTTGTTGTATGTGGATTGTTTTGAGCTAAAGGCAACCAAGACCTTGCAAACTCAATAGAAACTTCTCCACACCTGCCATCCTTAACTATTTAGAAGAATTTAAATTAGGAGCATTGCCTATATAGTAAGAGTTAGCACCAGAAATAACATTTTTGACCTATCTAGATGGCAGGGCAAACTACTAATTACTGAACATCTGCTCTTCTTATTGTTCAGCAATGACCTTCCTCTCCTCTGAAACTCCAAGGCACCTTACCTCATTCTTCGCTCAGAATGTCATATATACTTCATTTTTTTTTCTGTCTTAGAATCTCTCAAGTATATGGGGTTTCTGACTTTTTCATGTATGTAGAGTTCCCATGCGTATTTGGTTATTAAATTTGGTTATTTTCTCTGTCTCATGTAGACTTAATTATTAGACCAGTTGGAAAAATCTTGAAGGGCAGAGGAAAGTTTCTCCTTCCCCCACAGTAATGAAAAAGGATATACATACCTGTGCCAGGGCTGTATCTACTTACAATGTAAAATACTGAATGCTAACTTTAGCTGGATAGACATTAAAGCTTCCCTGTCAATTACCACTCATTATTTGTTTTAAAAAATCCATGACAGAGTAAAAAATCAGTTTAGGTTCTGAGACCATTCTCTTCTTAATTCAGTTTTCTCTCATTCCCTGAAAACTTTCCAACTCTACTCAATGATATTGTGTAGGACAAACAAACTTAGCAATCATCCTTTAAAAAAAAATTAATCATTAACCCGAGCATACTAGAATGCATCATTAAAAGTTACCACATATACCTTTGTTCCCTAAATCTATGCAGACATTCACTAAGTAATTAATAAAATGGTATACACAATGGGGGTGGGGGTGGAGGAGAAACACACACACACACACACTAAATATCATTTATTATAAATGTGTTAACAATGTTAAGACAAATTTTGAAGAAAATTATGGCAGCAGGCATTTTAAAAATATGATTACAGAATAAGTGAATTTTGCTATCGTATTAAAATTATTTGAGCTTCCTTTGATCAAATAAACAAATGGGTCTAAAATATTCAGAATTGGACCTTAAATATACTTTTATATTTGCCTCTAAATTTTATATTTATATATGTCTACAAATTTAAGCAATTCAGTAACCTTTTAATCGGATGTCAAAAAGTGAATGCCAACAACAAGAAAATGATATTTGAAGGAAAACTAAGTTAAAATCTTTGGAAAGACTCAAAGACAAGTTGCCATAAAGTGAATATTGATTTGGATACAGATTATATATACAGAATATACAGAAACATTGTAAAATGTTTGAAGGGGAGTAAAATATACTTCCTACACCCCCAAATATGCCTCTTTGGCATATTGATTATTTTGAGCTGGTTATTTTTCAGAAACAACAAACACAGGAGAAGTTCTGAAAACTGAGTAGACTTTATCCTTTTGTAAGAGACATTTATATTTATAAGAGAAATCTCCATTTGTAAGGGTGTGTAGCCCTCTCTGTACCAGGAAGAGACTCTTATCAATGAAGAAAGTCAGGACTTAAATCTTCCTAACAAACTTAATCTTGTTTACTGTGCTTTTCCTAGTAACAACCCATAACTGACGTGTCATGTCACCAACATCTTCTTTTGTCTTTAGATTGTAATGGTACTTAAGGTAGTGGCTTGGGCCATTTGGAGGAGTTAGTCAGTTTTCCTGGGTATGTCCCATGTAAACAGGAGGAATGCAGATTTTTAAATTTACGTTTGTTTTTCTCCTGTTAACCCGTCTTTATTAAATGGAGGGTCTCAGCCAAGAACCAGAAGGGTAGAGGGGAAATTATTTTTCCTCCCTTATAACTTCTACCCTGAAATTATTTCATGACTGGCCTTTCCATTTTTATTCAACTGTTAAAAATTGGAAATCATCAAATTGGTAAAGATATTAAATGATTGGTTTAGGGAAAAAAAAAAAAGGAAGACTACAGTCAATACACTTGACCCAGAGCAAAGTCTCTACTTCAGGAAATTAATGATCACATGTTCTATATGTGTCACTTGCAATAACATGCTTAAGGTATTCACTTTTCAAATAACTGCCTGCTTTTAACACATTTTATCTGTTTTCATTGCCTGTTCAATAATCAACTGACCTAAAATCTTCTACCTTTAGGTTCTAGTGGTTCTCAATATTGGACAATTTTGCCTAGAAGGGACATTTGGCAATGTCTGGAGACATTTTTGGTCACAATTAGGGAGAGAGGTGCTACTGGCCTGTAGTGGGTAGAGACCAGGGATGCTACTAAACATCCTCCAATGCTAAGGTAAGGAGAGCACCCCACCACAAGTAATTATTTGGCCCCAAAGTCAATAATGCTGCAGTTGAGAACTTTGCATGATTTCACAGCAAAGAGCATTAGCAATAATAAAAATATGTAAAACGATTTAAAAGTTTAATCATTGCTTAATGGCTTGCTAATGTTTCAAAATAACAATAGTAACTGCAGGGATGACACATTTCTTTGTCATTTTCATGCCCTTTCTATCATTTGATCCTCACAACAAACTTGGAAGTAGGCAAAGTATTTGTAATTAATCCCATTTTAGAGGCCAGGACACTGAGGGTCTTCAAAATTGAACAGTTTAAACAAGGTCATCTGAGGTTCAGACTAAAACAGAGTTATTAATCCCAGTCCAGTGTTCTTTTAACTATATGACACTACAGCACTGAATTAAAAAAAACAAAAACCCACAACTTTACATTTTAATAGAATGCCTGAAAAATTCATCAAGTCATACATTTTAAAAAAGAGAAAGATGAGGAGGAAAATTCTATTTCATTCTTATTTTTGCAGGGAAATGGCTTAAAACAACCCTTTCCCATAGTCTTTGATATGTACATTGCTAATGCAAGATGATAATCTAGGACTTTTTTGCTTTTAAACCAAAACACGTGATTGTTCATCTGCATCTAGAATGATCAACCAGCTTGTCAAAAACAGGGAACATTTTCTGCTTTGATTTTCCTTACAAATTATTTCAGAACATAAAAGTTACGTCTTCTTATAAACTTCAAGATAGAATTGAGTCTGTACTCATTGAGTTCTTATTGTTGCTTATATAGATATCCTAATTACTTTCTTATTCAAATCATGTAACTCTTCAGTTTTAAAAAAGACCCCGAAAGGTTTTACATGAATACACACCTTCCCTGGAAGATAATTTAACAAGACATTCTTCTCATGCCCATACCTAGGATCTCAGCTTGGGGACTTCTGTCTCAGTAATTTTGATACCATAATTTGCTTTTAAAATAAGATAAAGACGCCAAAGGATATCATAGGGATTCTGAAACACTGATTAGCAAGATAACATTAAAACAATAAAAATAGGTGTGAGAAAAAACTTCTGTAATTCAATGTGCTGTGACTTTTCTCATTCTAAACAAATATTTATTTTTAGCTTAATTGTGTACCCATGATTATAAATTATTTTTCTTAAAGGAGGCCCTCAAATTTTATTAGCTTTAAGGTCCCACAAAACCTAAATCCACCCTTGTAGATGCTAATTAAGTGGAGAAAATTATTAGGGACAACGGATATACTTGTCATTAAAGTTAAAAACAAACAAATAAAAAAACTTGATATGACATAGCTGTAACCATCTGAAGAAAGTTAAATATTAAGACCTTAAAAGAGTAAGTTTCCCTTTAGTACTTTCTGCCAACTTCAAAGCAACTAATCAGAAATTTAAAGTTATTTTCACATAACATCAACAAATACAAATCAAATAACTGTTCATATACAGGTATATTGTGTAAAGATATGTCGGTCGTGAACCCTACAGGCCTTTTTTAATTGTCAAGGTCATGCATCTTGTGTGTCATTCTGCAACATTTTCCTATACATTTTTCTAAAGGACAGGGACCATTCATTGTATGTACATATATGTGTCCATCAAATTCGTATGATGAAAATTCCATTAAGATTTCTCTCATGTATTATTTTTTATAGTAATTTTCAACTTTCTCTTGCTTGCTATTTGTTGTAGCTGTTGTTAACTTAAAAGTAGTATTTTCATGGGCAGTTAACTCGACAGAAGAAAAATAAAAAAACAACATATGTGTCATGAAAAATAAACCAAATTTCAGTCATAAAGGCACACTGTATAAAACTGGGTAGAAATATATCTTTCAGATGAATATAACTTCTTAACAATATTCCTAGGGAGGATTTACTCTCATAAATGCTCATTAGAGTAATCCTTTGAACTTAAATTTTTAATTAACTTTGAAATCCACAATGTAAATTTGAAATATGTTGCCTTTAGATATCATGTTCCAATTAAGGGGTTGAAATAAACTAAAATCTAATAAAAAGATTCTCTTTCAAGATAATTTACTTAGTGACTCCAAGTCCATTTCAATAGATGATAATTAGTTCAAAAAAACAAAACAAAAAAAACTGAGCAGTTGCAATATAAAAAATATGTGTTATTTTGTCCTTTCCAATGTATTTAAATGCACAATAGATGTAAAGCCAACAACAACAACAAAAAATACTAAATTATTTGGCCATGAAATCCAGTAAACATATAAATGTTTTCCATATTATAACTTCAAATTCAAAAGGGTTTGCTTCATTCACATTGTGCAGACTGCATTCATGATAATGTGAAGAGAATTAAAAACTAAAGAAAACAAATGAAGAGTGTTATTTGAATTCTATATTTACTAAAAACATAGATTAAAAATGACGTTCTGTGACAGTTCAAAGAAAAGAAGGGTCAATTATAATGGATAAAATGTTTTTCCAAAACTTTTTAAAATAACTGTTAAACACAATAATCTATAATGCTATTCAAGAAATACTTCTTGTAAAGTTCCTAACTATATTTTGGCAGCAATTCATGGCATTTCTAGTTCCCATTTGATTCCGGCTAAAATATTCAACTCAGCAAAACGGGAAGCACACATCTAGATTCTAAATACTGATTCACATACATACCTCTTCACTGTCAATATAATCATGATTACTTTGCTAATTCATCAACAGAAAAGGTGGAAACACTTTAAAAAAAAAAAAAAACCAGCATTGATACATGTCCTGATTGTGATTGACAGTGTTAATTATATGGGGTTTTTATCCTGTCTGCAATTTCAAGACAATTTTCCTTAAGTTTAAATTCCAAGAATACACATACTCACATTTTGTGTGTTAGGAGAACTAGAGAAATCGACTAAGGAACAGGAAAAGTATAGGAAGAAAGAACACAGGACTGAGCGTTATCCTGGCTTATCTCAGATCATCTATCTCCCAGCTCTTCTTCATATAATCAGCTATAGATTCTTGATTCATGGTTGAGCCATTTAACATATTGGGCAGATGGACTAGGTGATAAGTATAGTATATTCAGTAGTCAAAATTGTTGTTTATACTCTGTTTCCCTGAAAATAAGATCTAGCCGGACAATCAGCTCTAATGCGTCTTTTGGAGCAAAAATTAATATAAGACCTGGTATTATATAATATATTATATTACATTATATATTATATTATATTATTATTATAAGGACTCGGTGTTATAGTAAAATAAGACTGAGTCTTATATGAATTTTTGCTCCAAAAGATGCATTAAGAGCTGACGGTCCAGCTAGGCCTTATTTTCGGGAAAACACAATAAGGAAACTGACTTATTCAGGGTCACCCCAACAAATTCTGAAAGAACTGACTAAAAATTCACCCCTAGTCCAGTGCAGGTTTTGTTTGCGTTTATCTTATCTTTGAAAAGATAAACGAAATTGATAAATCTCTAACCAGACTCACAAAGGAAAAGAAAGGACCCAAATAAATAAAATCAGGAATGAAAGAGAATGACAATTGACACCATGGAAATACAAAGGATTATTAGAAAATATTATGAACAATTATTATGAAAATACTATGAACAATGCCAACAGGTGGGACAATCTGGGAGAAACAGATAAATTCCTAGAAACATTGAATCTTCTAAGACTGACTCAAGAAGAAACAGAAAATCTGAACAGACTGATTACTACAAACGATATCAAATCAGTAATCAATAAACTCCCAACTAACAAAAGTCATGGACCGGATGGCTTCACAAGTGAATTTTACCACTGTCAATGAACAATGAACACCTATCCTTTTCAAACTATTCCAAAAAATTCAACAGGAAAGAAATATCCCAAACTCATTTTGAGTATGCCATTACCCTGATTCCAAAACCAAACAGACATTACAAAAAAAGAACATTATAGGCTGATATCCCTGATGAACACAGATGTAAAAATTCTCAACAAAATATTAGAAAGATCATACAACATGATCTAGTAGAATTTATTCCTCTGATGCAAGGTTGGTTCAATATCCACAAATCAATTAATGTGATATACCACATAAATGAAATGAAAGATAAAATGATACAGTCATTTCAATAGATGCAGAAGTATCTGAAAATCCAGTATGCATTTATGATAAAAACTCTCAGCACAGTAGGAATAGAGGAAATATACCTGAACATAATAAAGGCTATATATTACAAACCCACAGCTAATATTATACTCAACAGAGAAAAGTTAAAAGAGTTCTCCTTAAGATGAGGAACAAGACAAGTATGTTCAGTTTCCACACTTTTATTCAACATAGTATTGGAACTCTTAGCCAGAGCAAACAGACAAGAAAAAGAAATAAAAGGCATCCAAATTGGAAAGCAAGAAGTAAAACTCTCACTATTTGCAGACGACACGATACTGTATAGAGAGAACCCTAAAGATTCCACCAAAAAAATCTTAGAACTGATAAATGAATTCATTAAAGTAACAGGATACAAAATCAGTATTCTGAAATAGGTTGCAACTATTTTATACACCGATAATGAACTATCAGAAAGAGAAGAAAACAATCCTATTTACAATCGCATTAAAAAAAAATACTTGGGAATAAATGTAACCAGGTAAAAGACCTGTACTCAGAAAACTGCAAGACACTGAAGAAATTGAAGAAGATACTAATAAATGGAAGCATGTACGGTGCTTCATTAATAGGAAGAATTAACAACATCACTTAAACATCCTTACTACCCACAGTAATCTATAGATTCAATGGAAACCCTATCAAAATACCAATGGAATTTTTCACAGAACTAGAACAAATAATCTAAAAGTGTATATGGAACCAAAAATGACCCCCAATAGCGACAGCAATCTTGAGAAAGAAGAACAAAGTTAGAGGTATCATACTACCTGATATGAAACTATACTACATGGCTGTAAAATCAGAACAGCATGGTACTGTCGTAAAAACAGACACAGCGATCAATATAACGGAACAGAGAGCCTATATATATCATTTAACTTAGATAAATGAACATATAGAGAGTTAAAGACAGTCTATTGAATAAATGGTGCTGGGAAAACTGGAGAGATACATGCAAAAAAACAACAACAACAAAACAAAAAGAAAAAAAATTGGACCACTTTCTTATACCATATATAAGAATAAACTCAAAATAGATTAAAGACTTAAATGTAAGACCTGAAACCATAAAACTCCTAGAAGAAAACACAGGCAATAAATTCTCTGACAGTGTTCTTAACTAATAATATTTTTTTCTGATATAGCTCCTTGGGCAAGGGAAACAAAAGAAAAAATAAACAAATGGGGCCACATACAACTAAAAAGCTTTTGCACAGCACAGCAAACCACCAACAAAATGAAAAGACAGACTATTGAATGGGAGAAGATATTTGCCAATGATACATATGATAAGGGGTTAACATTCAAAATTTATAAAGAACTCACATAACTCAACACCAAAAAACCCCCAAATAATCCAATTTAAAAATAGGCAGAAGACCTGAATAGACATTTCTCTAAAGCACATACAGATGTCCAACAGACATATGAAAAGATACTAAACATCACTAATCATCAGAGTAATGCAAATTAAAACCACAATGAGATACCACCTCACTCCTGTCATAATGGCTATCATCAATAAATCAACAAATAACAAGTGTTGGTGAGAATGTGGAGAAAAGGGAACTCTCGTGCCCTGTTGGTGGGATTGCAAATTGGTGCAGCCACTATGGGAAAGCTTGGAGGTTCCTCAAAAAATTAAAAATATAACTACCTTATGACCCAGCAATATCATTTCTGGGTATTTACCCGAAGAAATCTGAAACACTAATTTGAAAAGATATATGCAACTCTCTATGTTCACTACAGCACTATTTACAATAGCCAAGATACTCGTATGGAAGCAACCTAAGTGCTCATCAATAGATGATTGGATAAAGATGATATATGATACATATATACAATGGAATAATGCTCGGCCATAAAAATGAATGACATCTTACCATTTGTGGCAACATGGATAAACCTAGAGGGTATTATGCTAAGTGATATAAGTCAGACTGAGAAAGACAAACATCATATGATCTCACTTACATGTGGAATCTACAGAACAAAGTAAACAAACAAAATAGGAATAGACTTACAGATACAGAGAACAAACTGCAGGTTGCCAGAGGAGGGTTGGGGAACTGGGTGAAAAAGGAGAAGGGATTAAGAAGTACGAATTGGTAGTTACAAAATAGTCATGGGATGTAAAGCACAGCGGAGAATATAGTCAATATTGTTGCAACAACTATGTATAGTGGCAGGTGGGTACCAGACTAATTGAGGGAATCACTGCATAAATTACACAAATATCTAATCATTATGCTGTACACCTGAAACTAATACAAAATAATAATAAACATCAAGTGTACCTGAAAAAATAAACAATTAAAAAAAGAGAGGATTTGGCTTTAAGCAGGTCATTTGATTGTCTTATCCTTCAGTAATAACTGGCATACGCTGATAGACTACTGAATTGTTTCATACCATATAAAGTTCTCATAATACTAACATTTGTTTTGGATACACTTTCTTCTTATTTCTAAGAATGAAGTTAGAAAGGACACATGCCATTTGTATTATTATGAACTCTTCCTCCCAAATACAAATCTGTAGTAAATAAACAATAGAAAGTGCTAAAACAATATAAAAATAGCATTAAAATGTCATTAACATGAAAAAAAAATAAGGGTGCACAAATGCAATTAAATTAACTAGCACCCAAAATCTACCTTAATATCTGTCAACAAAATTTTACTGGCTCAAACCAGTGATGAATGTTGCTTACAGCTTTACGTAATCCTACAAGAGTGGTTACACTATTCCAAAAATTGGAATTTCTCTAAATTTTATGAAGATTTTAGTATGGCTGCTAATAAAGGAATCATAACTTTAAAGTTTTTTTGTTTCTTTGTTTTTGCCAACATATCGAAGCTCAGCTTCTAATGATACAAAATGTACTCAAACTTTTTTGAAAGCATCTGAAGCATTTTATCTGAGCATTAAAGCTTCCCATTTTACCAGAAATTGAGTATTAAGGACAATTTTTCTGATTAGGTATTTTGGTATACTGTGGATTCAGTGAAATTAGATCATTTCTCCCTATGTACACACAGGGAGCTGGCTGTGCACAGTAAAACTTTTCCATACAACATAGAAAGCCTATATGAAAAATAACAACAACAAAAAAACCACCTCACAATGAATTCAATGCCCCACAAATTGAATTTTAGTACGATTTTGATTGGCTTCTAAACTTAACCACAGTAAAGATTCACCTCCATTATTAAGAAGCAGGGAAATCAGATCTACACTCTAACAAGCTTACACATGTTGCCCATATTGCTGTGAAGATTATGCTCATAAGCACCGTCCATTGTCGGAGAAGATATTTCTTTTAAAAATAGTAGTGGTGTGACAGGTAACAGAGAAAAGCAACCGCAACACATCTTTTTAAGTTAATAGGTATAAGGGTAAAAACCATTCAGTCTGATTATGAGATGGATTCGTAAAAACTATAGCTTCCATTTTTGTTAACACCTTAGTGGTGTGAAAGAGTAGAATCAAAGCTTCCGGACGCGGAAAAATGCAAGAGCACCAATTATTCCTTTTATGCTGTCTTCACACTTATTTTCAAACTCTGATGCAGAAAACATGTGCCATGGATTTATGAATAATGTACTTATTATGTCATATATCAATCTCACATTGCCCAAGAATAGGATGATTTAATAAATATGATGATGATTCTTAAAATCCAATAATTTATTATTTCTATAAATATATAAAGAAGAGATCATGGGAGTTAACCATTGTAAATAGTAATTTACTTCATCTGAATTTCATAAATTAATACCAACAGTAACATCTGTGAAAGTCATTCAACAAATATGGACAGCCACTATTTGCCACATGCTATAATTTGTTCTTTAGTCCAGTACGGTTTATTATAATACATTAGCTCATTATTTGAGTTTATCATTCAACTTTCTGAATGGAAATATTTTCTCTGTCTTTTTGTATGAAACATAAAATTCAGAAAAGCTAAGCTGTCTTTGAAGTTGACTTCCAAGCTGTGTCTTTTCACTACACTGAGTTAGAGAATACTGGGAGGTAAGGGGGTAACATTTGTTTGTTCATTCACAAAATGAATTTGAACTCTTGTAATGATCCAGGCATACGCTAAGCCCTGGGGCCATAACGTATCCAACACAGTTCCTGCCCTCATGGGGCTTACAGTCTCCTTTGAATGACAGTTTTCTTAAGGTAACATTAGATGAGGAGAGGTTTCATGCTGGTAGGTGAGTGGTAAACCAAGTTCCACTATGAAAATGAAGACACAAAGGAGGGAGATAATTGATAAAGCAAAAATCTCAAAGGAGAAAGGAAAAGAAAGATCAAATGATATAGTGGGAAGGAAGAACTTTGAATTTCTGAACTACATCATGATCCAAATATCACAGATGTAACCCAGATCAACAGGCAGCATAAGTACTTTGTTTCTCAAAGATTATTAAAAGACTGTGAAATGTGTCTGAGACTAATTGAGATTAGGTCTCATAAAATGACTGTATTGTTTTAATTTGAGATCAAAATACTTGATTAACTCAATAGTTCTGACACATAACAAAAACAGTGGTGATAAAGGTTAATTTTCTAGAGCTGTACTCTCCAGTATGGTAGCTACTAGCCATAAGTGGTTATTTAATTTCAAAGCCACAGGTGATTAGTGGCTACCATATTTGGACAGCACAGATTATTGAAAATGTCTAACATCACAGAAAGTTCTACTGGAGAGTCCAGATAGAACGAATCTAAAGGTACTAAAGTTTAGATGGGTTGAAGTAGTGGAGCTCTAAACTGGATTTTATTTGTTAGGTATGAATAACAGATATGACATGAATAACAACAATGACGGCTGTCTGTTAAGCAACTCTTTCACCTAAAATGGTTATGGTGCCCTTTGCAGAATACATTCTGAGAAATAATGCAGGGCATGCATGAAATTATTTGTAAAGACTTTGTGCATGCACTCAGGACAAAAAACAGTATCAGGTGAAATCAGGCTACAGTGGAAACATGTAAAATACTAAGGCTAAAATGAACAAGTTAAAATACTCAAGCAATTTCTGGGTCATTTAGTTTACACTGGTAATGTTATAAATGGACCCTGTTTGGGTCTATTTTTCTATAACCTGAAGATGTTTGAATGAGTGGGTGAAAGGAGAAAAGCACCAGTGTTATTATCTTTCAACATCCTGAATCTGTTTTGTCTTTGTTCTGTTTTCCAACAATCTACTACGTCTATAATTTGGAAAAAGATAAAAATGTTAGAAAGAGGTTAATAAGAGTTAATTTTGAGAGCGTAAAAGAGAGGAGAGAGAACGTGCCTAAGTACCAGAAATTAAAAAATAATAAAATCACAATTAAAAATCACAAATTCATGCCTCACTTAGGAGAAAGCAATAAACTATGTGCTAAAGACAAAACATTAGTTCTAGAACATTAGGAAAGGAATCCCAGATTGCCCTGCCTTAAATTATGTGGCAAAGAACCAGACTATTTGTTTCTAGTAGCAATAAATTAGCTAGTCACATAAGGATTAATTGCAAAACTGACCCTTGAAACACTGCCCAGTAGCCCAATTTTGAATAATAACTCAAATTTGGTCTTCTACCAAGGAATTTTTAGAAAAGGGAATCTGAATGGTTCAATTAGTAGGAGAGAGACACTGGTGTGAGGCTTCCTTTTATGAAAAATTTCCAGCTACCTACCTATGCTTCAAAGTTTGTATTTTATGTGTTTTTCTCAAGGGTCCCTCATCCTTTGGGAATATAAGAAGACTGTGCATTTTGTATCCAAGTATTCCAGGGTATATCAGGTTTCACAGTAAATCAGATTTTTTTTTTTTTATTACTCGTGGGTCCTAAAGTTTGATGAGGTCTTGATTATTAAGTGATATAAACAGATTTCAAACATCAGCCTTTTTTTTTTCACTCTGATTTTACCCTTGTTAATTTGTAACAAACACTTAAATCTTTACTCCCTAATCTCTAATCTCCCAAGAAAATGTGTGCTCTCCAGAAGAATGACATCATTTAGGTAAGTACATCACCATCTGTTATTCAGATATGCAAAATTATATTAAATGTGGACAGTGAACTAATTTAACTCCCAATGTGTGTAAAACTTTGTTCACTGTTGAAATCAGAAAAATGGCTGTTTAAGGATCACCCTTTTCTGACAATCTAACCAATAATGCATTCAATTGCCCCCACATCTTTCATGCTGAGTTCCTATATAAAAAAATAAGAAAGAAAGAAAAATTTGGTGGCAGGCTTGGAACAAAGAGAATAAAAGAACAGTTGTAATTCCACTCACTCTTGCACTCTGTTTCTAAGGCACTAACGGGTGATTTATAATAAAACTGAAAACTATGTGAGGTAAAGGTCCCTTTCACTAGCCAATTATACCTTCACTTGAAAATTGTCCTGAAGAGAAAAGTCAACTTTACAAAAAAACACAGTTAATAGATGAGGAGATATTTATCTCCCCAAACGCTCAAGATAATTGGACATTAATAAAAAGAAGCCATTCTTGTATTTTATTTCAGCTGACATGATCTTCTTGGGGCTAAAAGAGTTGAGATAAACTGTTCCCTCCACGTAAAAATCAAGTGGTCACTGTTATCCATTCTCAAAGTGTCAAAATCTGACAAAGGCACCCTTCCTATTCCTTTACCAGGAAATAAGGGCGATTTTCGTTTTGAGCCATCTTAGATTTCAGTGGATAGGTAAAGCTGGAAAATATCAAAGCATAATTACATGTTGGTATACCCCAAATGGATCGTTTTAAACTTACGTGCGCTCCTTACTCATCTTTTCTCTGCTTTTAGCATTAAGAAGCAATCGTTGCAGAAAAAAAGGGAAATAAATAACCCAAACAGGCAACACAAAAGACAGACCTGCCCTTTTCTGGGAAAGTACAACTAAAAACTATTTACTAAACTTTATAATAACTTGTAAGCTGGGCAATTCAGGTGAGAAGAGGTGTTACACTAATCTCTTTTCCAGAACTATAAGCCTACTGTATATCTCTTCTTATCAGGAAATTGAGTACTATAATATCTATGTACCCAGACACAGCATTAAAGTATGTACCTCATTCACATTAGAGTGGAATCATCCACAAGGTGTTCCCACAGCATAAAGTCTGTATTACACTACAGGAAAGTCTTTGATGTACTTATTTTTTGATGAACAATATCCATGATGTTGAATAGATCCAGGAGAATATCCAGGAGAATAGAAAATAAGAAGTCAATGCCAGGTAGTTACTTGATAACACTAGTTTTCAGCATCTGGTAAACCAGCATGTAGAAAGTACAGTTCCTCAATACACACAGGATACAAAGAGCACAAAAACAGACACCTAACAGCAACTGACAGGGAAATATAAAGATGTTTTGGGTATTTAGTATCTTTGAAAAATTAAATCAGCATAGATGCCATAAATGAGCATTGAAATCTATGAGGCTTGAAGAAGTAAAGAGAATAAAAAAAAAAGTTGACATCGCTTACATGGTTTTTGTTTTCCTCCTAATCTGGAAAACTCAATGATTTAAAAAAAAAAAAAAGAAAGAAAGAAATTCTTCATGCTATTCTTGAGTCCTTCTCTTTCCAAGAAATTTCATAATCTGACCATTTCTGCCATCAATTATTCTTTGAAAAATACTTTTAATGTCATCAAAATATTTCATCACAAAGAATGTATCAATACGCATTTTCCCTGGCTTTGTTTTTAGATATTTCCTAAAGATCATGACATATATCATCAAGTGCTGATTCCACGTTTAGCACCACGCTGGATAAACTAGAAGAGATAAGAGAAATTAAAGACAAAAATCCAGCCATGGTAAAACATGCAGGCTGCTTGGGGAAAAATTAGGCATGAATAAAGAGCACTTAACCAGTATGAAGAAACTAGCCAATTTTGAGGTTCTTGGTAAGGAAGGGGTGATAAATTCTTACCAAACTTGGATATATGTGCACATCAATGTAACACATGAAGTAACATTGAGATAAAAATAGTAATTACATTGGAAACATAACCCATTTATTAAGCATGCCAATTGCCCTAAAACTACATAATTAAATTTCACATTAAAACAAATAGGTGCCTAAGGAACTTTTTGTTTGTGAGTTTTATAAATTTACAAGAGATAGCTACTAAAGTGAATGATATAGGTGCCCAAGAAATATGGAGAAGGAAAAAATCATGTAGCCTGATATATTTAGAGAAGATTCCTTGAAGACATTAGATTGCCTAGTTCTGAACTTTGTATTAATTATACACATTCAAAGTATTCTTATAACCCAAGATGTCCATAAATAGGACCACTTGGCTGACTAGCTAGTTCATGTCGATTATATAGGCCTTGTTGAATCCCTTAGCTATGATATTAAACTTTCGGCTCCAGACATCTTTCAAAATGAAAGAGGGCAAGAGCTGAACGGTAAAAACAAAAAATGTTTCAGAGAACAATATAATAAGATAGGGGATAATTTAATAGTTATTTATGCAGATGTGAATGGAATGGTAGAAAGGAAGACTGAAAAGGAAAGAATGATGAAAAAGTCATGAGAGGATAGATCAAAGGAATTAAAGAAGGCAGGTTAGGAAAGAAGGTAGACTGCATCTTTTCCTAACAAGGATGAGATGAAGCTGAAGGAGTTCTTTTAGCAAAAAAGAAGAGATTATTTACAAAGAGTTAGAAAGTTTAGAATAGATAACTGAGAGGGTAGAAAAACATGAAGGTCCTCATTTGTGAGAAATGCCATAGGCAGTCAAAGACCAGTAAAAGGATTGCTACACAGAAATGGAGGTCTAACAGGAGATAAAGACATGAAAATATTCGATGATATGTAGACTGGGAATTGTTTCAGGAAGTTTGAGTGCACTGATAAAGTAAAAGAAAAAAATGGGAGGATGTGGTCAAAGATGGGGATTTCTGAGTTCTTGGTCTTAAGGGGATGTCATTGTGAGGAATGATGAAATCTGCAAAAATCTGTAAAAAGCTGAATAAAAAGGAATATAAAGGTTATTGACACTGAAGAGGTTGAGAAATTGTGAGGGAAAGATATTGGAAGAGTAACCAAGTATACAGAATAATCCACGGATTAGATAATCAGACCCTGGATAATACATGTTTGCACCATGAATTTTTTTTTTTAAAGCTACAGTTGGCACAGTATTTCTAAAATAAATCTCTATGGCCAAGAGAGAAGATGGAAGTGGAGTGTAATTTTAATAATATGTAGTAACAATATACTGAATATTTGACTGATGGAAACTATAAGTCAGAGAATAGACGAAGATTCTACAACCCAAAGACAGGCTTTACAGAACTATTTCAGGACAATCTGATTCTATAAATATTGTTTAAGAGACTACTTCAATCAGGCACTAAGCTCGGCACAGGGAACAGATGGACAGGGCACAGTCTCTGTCTTAGAGCTTTAGAATCTAGAAGAGTGATAGAGCTGTAATATGGTACAATTTTAGAACTATCAGTAAGATCCATAGACAGATCTATTACTTAACAGTAAGACCAACTGGAGAAGGTTTCCTCTTGGATGTGAAAGGTCAGGCTGAGTTCTGAAGTATGAATATGACTCATACTGAGACCATTCATAACAGAGGCATGGTGTGTTAATTACCTTGGAATCCCTAGCCACACAATAATTACTTAACAATTTTTGATTAGTAAAGGAATCAATCTCAGTGGGATGCAAAACATGAGAGCGGAATGTCAGGAAAGTTGCATGAGAAAAAGAGTGCCCAGCCCATGAGGCATTTGTAAACCATGTTGATGATAAGAAGGCAGTGAAGGGTTTTAATCAAGAGCAAACCAGGATGATGATATCAGATTTCATAAAGGTTGGCAGAGTGGAGGATGGATTAGAGAGCAAACCCAGAGACAAGAAGTTCAGTGGCTCTTGTGAAAGTTTAGAAAAGAGAATAGGGTCCAAACCAAAGAAGTGGAAGAGAAGACACATTAGAGATGGATCAGATGTGAGATGTGAGTAACGATAAAGAAACAAAGATGAGGAGCTCTGGGTGGTCTGTACTTTAACTTCTGGATGATCCAAAATTTTATACTGGAGCAACACTAGTGAATGCTGGGATATAAGAGTCAATTCTAGGTAAATAAAACCTTTAGCAGCTTGTAAATGACTCAAAATTGGAAGATTCATAGTCTCAAGTTGTGAGGTTATCTACTAGGCTGTCCACTATACTATACGAGCATACCTCCCACATATCTTCCCACCCCTTTGTGAACAGAGGTCAGTGAGAAATGATCCCCGATGCTTGGAATATTGTCAATGATCAAAACCTATCTATAATGCCAAGATGGAGTACCTATATGAATGTTCTGATTCTGAACAGGACCAAATTTTAAGAGCCTTACTTCACAACCCAACTTGTCTTTATTCTCCTTGAAAACGTGCTTCCAAAAGACAGCAAAAGAGTTAAAATTAAACATTTTAAGTGTTCAAACTGTCAAAAGGTTATGATGCTTACACAATAAGAATAAAAACATAAGGGTTTCCTACAAAGTATACATCTAATTTTTTTTCCTTAAATATCAAAAGTAGTTACATTCTCTTGTCACTTTAAAACTAATTTTCATTTTAAATTTCTGCTGAACATCATATCTTAGTCTGCTCAGACTGCCCATAAAAACCACCATAGACTGGATGGCTTAAATAACATAAATTTATTTTTTTCAGTTCTGGCAGCTGAAAAGTCCAAATCAAAGTTCTGTCAGAGTTCAGTTTCTAGTGAGGGCTCTTTTCCTGGCTTGTAGGCCGCTGCCTCCTTGCTGTGTGCTCACATAACCTCTCCTCTGTATGCAAGTGCATGGAGCGAGAGCAAGCTCTCTGGTGTCTCTTCTTGTAAGGGCATCATGCCCATTAGACCAGGGCCCCACCCTCATGACCATATCTAACCCCTCATTAACTCCCATCAAGCCCATCTCCACATACCATCACATTAGGGATTAGAGCTTCAACATATGCATTCAGGGTGGACATAAACATTCAGTCCATAACATACAGCAAGACATCTGAAGATGAAAACATTTTCAACACATGCTTTGTATCATGTACTGGGAAAAGAGACAATGCCCCCAAACTCAATTCTTTTCTTGCCCTCCCCCACCCCCTTTTTGAACATCAAGGTTTGTTAAGCAAATCAACAACAGTGATTTCAGAAACTGTTAAAGACATGTGATGCAAACCGACTTGGATTGAGTCTGAAGAAGGAGAGAAAAACATGGAGAAATAACTTGTATTATACATTCCTTTCTTTTCCAATTACCAGTTGTAATAATTATTTAGGTAAAATATGAATACTCTTTTTAAAGTTAGAAATACAGTAAGGCAGAAGTTCCCCTACTGCCTCCCATAAAATGTATGTTTTGGGTTTAAGAAGGGGTGAAAAAAGTTACAAAAAAATAATGTCTAGAGTAAAAAGTTGTTCACACACCCGTGTCAAGACTTTTGATTTACCTGCTTTGGATATCAGATAAAGTTAGTGCTTCAGCTCACCTTAAATCTTAATTGCTATTAGAAGCTGCAGAGCGTTACAATCTGAGTAATATGTCAAACCCCAGAGTCTCACATTTCATTTTATGAATAAAGATTACATTGCTCACTATTACACAAACAGGTACAGGCAAGAGTCCTATCATTTCACGTCATAAGAGAATTTCCTAAAATTGAATCCTAAAAGAATGAAATTAGGTGATTCGTACTCAAAATAAGCAATTACTGAGCCAACCAATATAACACACTAAGGTATCTGTTACTGAAATCACTCAAATGTGTACAGAAACTTAACACAGAAAAATACATATGTTTATATAATGCAATTCATTTAACCCTAAACTTTTAAGGCATATTTTAGACAATTATAATAGGTTACCATAAAAATAGTCCTTCATAATATTGTAAAATGTCACTTATGTAATTTTAAATAACTCCTCACTTTCACCAATAAGTTTGTGTGTGTGTGTGTGTGTGTGCATGTGAAATATTTTATTTCCTTATTTTAACTAATATAATAGCATGAATTCAATATGCTATCTTACCAATCTGGTCACTAACATAATCCAAATTGATAGTTCACTGGATTAGACCCTGCATTCTATTGTAATGTTTAGGAGTTAAGTGAGTGCTGCCTACATAGAGCTGAAGTTTCTTTCTTTCTCATTGATGACAAATGGTGTGTTTTTAATGTTTTCATCACTTTAAGAATATTAACACAAATTTGAAGGTCAGAATTGTACATTGAGAGGTCATTTCCTTTATACTCTATTAAAATAAAGTCATAAATTGCCTTTGAAAAAAAGTCAATTTGTTTTGACACATTAGCAAAAGTTTAAACATCACATCATATATCATGAATAAAATGCTATTACAAAGCAACAGAGGGAGCTCAAACATATTCTATTCTCTCCCTGTCTCCTCCTTCTCCTAGACAAATAAAGATTGTTTTAAATTTTCTATTAGATAACTTTAAAAAAAATCTTATTATAAAATAAAAAGTCAGATATAATTTTAAATCAACATGAAAGCTAACTTCAAATATCTATTATGTTCTTCCACTCATAAGTCTTTTACATGGAGTTTAGTTTTCCTTTTTTATAAAGCTTATCTAAGAAATGCCTTTAGAAAATGTTCATAGCTATGATTCATTTTGTTTACTATATTGTGTTAAATAAAATGTGTTCTTGGAAGTATGCATGAAAATGTTGAAAAATGGGAATCAAATTTTGTTAAACATAAGCAGTCAAACTTTCAAAATTAACTCTTGTCTACAGAGGGCTATAAGTAAAACCATTAATAATCACAAAAACTCAATAAAGCTAAGACACTCAATCATAAATAAAAACAACTTCTGCCACAAAACCGTAACTAGGTCTAAGTAGGTTAACTATGTAAAATATACTTAAAACCTGTATTCATTTATTTATTATAAAAATGTATCCTCTGATCTCCACGTTTTGGAACTCCAAATTAAGTCTATTAAATAGACACATGCTAAGACTTCAAAAAGATTCTTTTTAACATAGGAGAAAATCCATATGTAAAATATTAAGATAATCCAGAAAATTCCATTGTTTAAAATTTTTTTTATATATTATTTATTTAAACAGAAGATCCAGCCTTTGTTGAAACCTGAAGTAAGAGGTCACTGAGCTGGATGGACTTCAAGTAACTAAAAACTGGACAATCATCCTTGCTTCTAATTTGCTCCTGGTTTAATCTTAGTCACATTTTACAAAGCTAACACTTATCCTCTAGTGTTCTACTAATTGCTTGGTGCTATGTTGACTACTGGGAATGAACCACAAGACACATCACTGTAAACGGCAGGGAGTGCTTCAGTGATCAGGAGGTTAAAAACTCCCCATCAGCAGAAAGGGAGAATTCTTTACTTAACTCAGTGGTACAAATTATTTCCAGGTGGTGATAATTATCACTTGCGGTGTTTGATATTCCGGACTTTGCATCTAAATTTATACTTGACAAGTTAAACTTTTCATCGTGTGCATTTTCCCGTAATCTCTCAAAGGCCAAAGACAAGGATAGACGGATTAGTGATGGGTGAAACCAATTCCACCCAAAATGGCAACACTTAATTACAAGCCTTGTTGTTTATAATTAACTGTGTAAATCACTAACTTGAAAGTTTCTTTTCAAAGTATTTAAAACCAACTCTTTTCCCAGGAGGATTTAATACTGTATATTATTACATAGTTAAGTATTATTTTGTTTGTTTTATGAACAAGATGTGCAAATGACACATTTCAGAGACCATATTGCCAGCAAATTTGGAAAATATTCAGGAATTGCATTAGTATTGCTATTTTGTACTTCTCAGGATTTTAGGCCATTCTTTGCCTTACATATGTCATAAGAAAGACAATGAAATTATCTAAATGACCATGAGGAAGTAGTGTTTGAGTGGAGATCGAGTATCAAATTCCCCAGAATTTCAGAAAATAAAAGAGTGCGCTTTCAAATAGTTTTCTGATGCATTCATTATTCTACAAGCAATACTCAGAATCAGAAAACATTTACTGAGAGACTACTGTGTGCCAGATACCATCTGATTTGTAATTTAATCAATTCTATTTGCAAGTATTCAAAAAATACTGAAAAGTGGGAATAATAACTCCTTTTTTACAGAATATTAATTTGATGTTTAGAAAATATACATAACATGCTTCAGGACTACTGAGCTAGTAAGAGGTAGTAGATCTATAATTATTTAAGCTTTTTTTTCCAATCAACCTTGCCAACACAACATCAAAAAAAAAAATTATTCACTCACCATGAAGATCTGCATCAAAGGAAACCACAAGGAAAAGAAAATATAAATGCATGTGCACTAAATTCTGGATGCCTGAAAATATTACATCATGTTAAAACTGAGTCAACCAAAAAGTAAGCCTGTAAAAACAATTCTCTAGTTCCTGATTTATCAATGCATTAAACTAATATTTACTGAAGGCCAATACTGTCTCAAATACTAGAAATACAAGGAAAAAGAAACAAAGAACCCTTCCTTGCTCCATTGCAGGAGGTCCATCAGCAAAGAGATTTCTATAATATAGCATGATAGGTTTACTGGTAAAGTATCAGCAAGAATGACAAGGAAAGGTTTGGTGTCAATCTTATTCTAATTTCCAATCCGAAACTCCAAAAAAAAAAAATCTCTGGACTGAATTCAATATTTTTAGCTTTAATTATGCAATTTTTGGCACCACTTCTAAATCCTTACATTCAATCCCATCCTGTCATTTCACTGGCTAATTCACACATCTCAGTGATCCATCATCTAGCACCTGAAAGGCTGCTTCTAGCAATCACGTTTCTCTCAGTCTTCAAATTTTGTGTGGATTATTTTTCTGTTGAATGAGTCGGGTACAGTTTGGCAAGAGAAATCTTCGAATTTCGACTCCCCACCTCTTCACTGTAGTATTTCTGTTCTAGTCCATAGATGGCCAATCTTCCTTCATTCCTCAGAATTTAGAATTTATAATCTGGTTGTATTTCTCTTGGGTTATATACTCCATCACAGAAGAAACACTAACATCTTTAAGTTTTTGTACAAAATAGTGAAACAACATAATGGACACCCTTACCAATAACAATATTCTAAAATCCATAAATGTGATAGTCAAAGGAGAGTATTAGTGAGAAAGTATGTAATTAGTAAGAAAATGCAGTAAAATTGGTAAATATTAAGGGATAGTAAAAAAAATCAATGATATTATAAAGCTAAGTAAACTCAAACAACCAATGGATGACTGGTGGTTTTATGAGCATGGAGTGAAAAACAAGACCTGTGAGTAGAATTTCTTGATCTTCCAACTCCTGTAGAAGTCACCTCACCACTTGACTGATCAGCTGTCAGCTAACTGAAAGTCAGTTGAAGTGGGGACTCATTTAAAAATGCCATATTTAGTATCATTTTAATTTTAACCAGCTGTCATATTATTCAATATAATCATTTATCATATCTTAAAAAAACACAAAATACGTATTTTTTGCCAATCTTTGAATTAGATGCCAAGTTGTTCTTCCATAAACCCATGTACTTAATGGATCCTCTAAAATTTCCGAACGCTTGTGATCTCTTCCAAACATTTTACAATGATCTCACCTATACTTCATTTGCTACTTCCAGTGATAAACTTTTATTAAATCTTTCTGAAGCACTCACTTTCTGTAGTTATGGCGAACTTCCTTTTCATTCTTAGATATCATACTTTTATATAATATTTATTTATGTCAATATAATAATAAGTTCAAGTGCTCAACCAAGGTTGGAACAATCCCCACCAACACTTGGTACACACACAAGTCAGCTAGTAGTAGCTGAAGTGTGTACAGTTTACATTAGAAAATATAGACTATTATTCAAAGGCCCCCCCCCATGATGTGGACATCAGGCAGTACATTTTCCAGAGGGTCCAGAGAGCACTGGCTAAACAAGACTAGATTAAGAGGGTTTCTACTGTACTATGTTAATATTCATCTTTCTTCATCATCACAGCGCAAAATTTTCAACTTCACCTCCTTTTCAATACACACTAATGCTTCACGATGAACTACTGAAAACAAAAAGCGACAACTAATCTTTATTCTAGTGCAGCCAATTTCATTGGTTACGCCAAGGCAGTAGAAAAGTTTTACAATTCCCACCTAAAAAATTAACTTCTATATTGTACACACATTTCCAAAATTACATGCAGAATTTATGTTTCAGAGACGAAAACTTGACAATTAGAAAAATTAAACAGGTACAAGAGGTCAAGCATTCCACTTGAAAACACTACACTCTTTAGCTCTGACAATTACATAGGCTACCTCACATCCAAAAACCAGTCTTTATTAAAAGCATTCGATTTCAGGTTCCTCATTTGTAAAATGAGAGACTGGACCAAGAATCCAATTCATCCTTGATAAATTTTATGATTCTGATTATAAATTTTTTTTTTTAAGGACCACATTCCATTTTAAGACACACTTGACACATTTTAGCCAAAATCCTGGACTGTAACACAGTATTTATTAAGTGAGCTGTCAGGCATTAACTGTGCCAGAACCTCTTATGTCCACACACAGCAGGACCCAAAATGAGTAGCACTGTACTGAATTACACAAATATGAAATGTTAGAGGTCAGAGAAGCCACACAGAGCCCTGCAAAAGCCAACAATGCAAATTAATGTCCTTTCCATGTCCTGAACAATTCTCCATGCAGCTCCTGCAAAAGAGATTAATGGTGATAGTAGCAGCAAATAGAGGAGAAATGCACGATATGGAAGCCCGGCCAATATTCCATTTGTAATTTGTCACATCTCAGCACAATAAGATGACTGCAATTTACAATTTACAATGTTCGTAATTTACAATTCAAATGAGTGCCTTGATTTTTCAAAGAATGGACTGTGTACACATCAGTCAGTATGACACAAAAATGCCTGGTCAGGTTCATTTTAAATGCACGTTTTATTTGGTACTGTTCACTAATCACTATCATTACTTTTACTGTTTATGAATGCAATATTTATTAGGCAAAATGTAATTTGGAATCCCTTCTTGCACCCAAACCTAATTCATTTCCTGACTTTCCGAAATATTTATATCCTGATTAGACATATTAGGTCTTTAAAGCTGTTATACTAAGATGATTTATTTATTTCTGGGGCAGTGTTAAAAAAACTACTCTCTAAGAGGAGACTGAAAAGGAAAAGACCACACAGAGTCCCTTCCAGGATTGAAAAAAAAAAAAAAAAGGCAAGACGGGGAGAAAGAGGGAAGAGACCTAATTTAGGGCTAAGGAAGAGGATTTAGGTGCCAGCTACTCCTCAGTTTGCAACCTGGTTTTAGACTCTGACTTCCCTCTGTGGCCTATGGCGAGACTCTTAACTTGCCTGCATCAATTTCCACATCTGTAAAATGGGACGATGATACTTACCCTCCTCACTGGCATGTTGTGAGAATTAATTAGTGCTTGTGAAATGCTTTGAAGATGAAACAGGATACATAAATGCTAACTATTATTACTCCAAGAGAACTGTCCAATGCTATAATTAAACAATTTTAAGTCCCATAATACGACCTACTCTAAAATGCTCAGAGTTCCATGAGGAAAAGACCAGCTCTTTCTCCTTTCAACTTATTGAAAAACACTGGGAACAAAACCCATGCCTTTTATTTTATATTTGCAAAAAGCAGAGAATCCGTACTTTCCTTAAGCTTGACACAATTTCATCAAGTCATTATGGCAACTTTTGAAGCAGGATGGTGTCTTAAAGGATGTGGAAGCCCAAAGGAGAGAGGGGAAAAGAAAATAAAAGACTGAGGGTACTTTCAACACCATTTGAAGCACACAGGAAAATAAGCAAGGTGCACTGCTATTATTCATTATTCTATGGAACTAGGCATGGTCTTAGGGAAAAGATGCATCTTCAAAGACCTTAGTGTATCACACTAAGGTGAGATGGGTTAAATTAAATTTTGGTTTATATGGGTCTGTTGGTTTTGTTGTTGGGTTATGTACATCCATCTCTAATATCAAGTTTTCATGTATTTTGTCTCTTTCAAAATTAGGAATGATTAAACATTACCAAGCCATTTGCTTTCCAAAGACCCCTTACTATTCCTTTTTTATTTTTTAGCCATCTGTGATTTTTTTCTTCTGAAAGAATCAAGTGTTCATGTTGTGTAAATTACTAGGGCTTTGATTTTAGTTTATACAAGTGAGTATAAGAAAAGATTTTACCCAAATCAAAATTTAAAAAATTGAGGCTAATTCTATCAAATTGAAAAATGATATCCCTCTTCTTCTCTTCATCCAAGATTCACTTTAGTGATTTGTTTAAAGCCAAAAGTCTTTTCTCTTTCTATGCACCATGAGAAGGTCAAATTAAAATGAACCAAAAATGAAACGCTACTTCACTTAACTCAAGTAACAGTCTAATTTAATTTAGTCTGGGTTTTAAAATGGTCCTCATCAGTTTATAGATAATGTAGCCATTTTATAAAAATCCTTAATTTTTTTTTTGCTCTGACAAAAAATTTAAGGAATGATTTCCCTGAAACTGCTCTAACCACATGTTCTAGATGCTTGCGTTTAACATAGTTCTGACAGTGCCCTTAATAATAAAACATAAAAATGCAAATATCCTAAGCACTAAGACAAGGACTTTTTTCAAGTCATTACTTACAATTCAACAAGGCAAACTGAACAAAAACGTTATCTTCAACGTGAAATAAAACCCTCGTAAGATTTCAAGGGATTTAAAGGAAATTTCAGGCCAAAAGGGAAATAGTTTCAACTCTCCAAGGTGTCATTTTGGTGGACGTAACAATAGGAGCAAAACAGAAGAGACTGGTGTTTAGGAGGAAGGATCTGGTACCAAATCTCAAATTCCAATTCCAGCCCACCTCCAAGCAGCCCTTGTCTTCTTCAGACCTCATTTTCTTCATCACTAAAATGGGAGTAATATTACATATCTCAGGGGATTGTTGTAAGGATTCAACGAATTAATACCTAAAATATCTTCCTGCTTGGCCTCAGGAACACTGTAATCATTACCTATATGGTGTTGGATCATCTGTAGGAGGGAGTGTCAGGAAGTTTCTGAAACTCTAATTCCTGTGTCCCCCCAATGTCAGGTGAGATGTCAGTTGGTGTTATAGTTACCATCCCAGTGTGGAAAAAAAATGTCTTCTAATTACACTTGAAAATATTAACTAGAATTTGTATGGTACCATTTTACTCAATAAAAAGAACAGGTATCCAGCAACCTAAGAAAATCCATTCCGTGGGCACTATTTATACTGACATCAAGTTAGGTACACCGACATGAAGTTAAGCACAACCATTTCTGCCTGACAGAGAGGTTCTGAATGCTTAAACATCTGTATTCGTTCAAATGCATCACTTTATAAATGTAATTACTTCATTCTCCAGGAAAGTGCAACTTCTGTGGGGTTCTTAGTTTTTCCTTTTGTTAACCACTGCAGTGGCTGGACTTCAGAATTTACAAGCAACTGAACCTAATTGAAAGACAGGAGAAGAGGATAGAGGAAGGAGAGGGAAAAGAGTAAGAAATAACTTTTGTTTCCATCTTTTGGTATATTGCTTAACATTCTTACTATTACATACAGTCATTCTAAAATGCAGGTAACAATACTTGCTATCTAAATGGCTTGTGGACTATCTTTTGAGGTCAGAGACTTTTTTAACAATTGCATTTTGAGAATCCTCTAAACAAAATTCTCTTAATCTCTTTATGACGTGCAGCTATTAGATGTCGTTTCTGAAGTGGATGCCTACGCATGGTTTTAGAGGACACTTTCTTACAATGCTTTTACTGTCTTTTACACTGTCAGAAACTACTCCTGTCACATATAGTCAAGCACAAGAAGAAATAACACCTTGATGATCAAATATGCTGAAATAAAGATAAGATGCTGCTCTTGGTGGATCCATATTAAGAGTTTCTTCTACTGGTGTTAGTGTGATAACCTGTGTGATTAAACTACATGAATTATATATCTTTCCTTCCTCTATTCAGTAGTACTTTGACTGGATGGTCCACTAGTTCATGTTCATAGTTACCACTGTGTTTTCTGCAATGTGTCTCTAGTTCCCATCTAGATAATTCGTATCATTCATTATCCTACCTAAGAGCTTTGGACATTTTTGGTAGCCAATATTTAATAATCTTAAAGAGCAGATAGTCATTAAAATACCATAAAACATCCAACATCCAATGATGTCAACTACTTTACTCTTTTCTTAAAAATTTTGAAACTAAAGCCAAGAAATAAAAACAACTAAACAGAACTATGTAATATTCTATACTTACTAAAAATGATTATATTAAAACTGAGTTGTCACTTTGTGGTGTGTGCTTTAGATGAGGATTGAATTTAGATTTATGAAAACAATCCAACCCACTTCATCATTTCTCAACAGTCAACCTCATAGTATATTTTAATTATACTTTATAAATCCATATTCAAAGTTAATTTTAGGACAAATGATTTCACAGTTTTATTTCAAGAATTGATTCTAAGGAGTGAATATGAGTATGAAGGTATATGGATGAAATGCACCGATCACAACTCATTTCACCAATTTTGATTCTTTAGATATCACAAAATAAAAGCTACAGACAACAAAGATAGTTTATAATCTAAATATATATATATATATATATATATATATATATATATATAAAACACACACACACACACACACACACACACACACACACACACAACAATAGCATGACAGTGCCTTTAATTTATTATCATCCCTCCCTTTAGGAAATACAGAAAAGTTTGCCAAATGTCCAAATTGTAAACTTGACCTGGCATTATCTATATACCAGAACCTATTTAGAAAACGGTGAGAGTAGGCAGAATACAACTTTCCAAGGAAGTAAAATGCACACAAACATAAAAATCTTGTACCAAAAGGTGACTTTCTCTAACAATCAAATCAGTATTCCAATATATTTCAGTGACACTTTGGATGTTATTTGTTTTGATTTCAAAAACGTAATAGCTCTTATAGAATAGTTTTTGTTTGCTTTATAAGTTACTCCGAATTTGACATGTTTTATCTTTAGTGTTTCAAAAGAAAACAGTATATGCTCAATGGATAAAGTAGGGAAAAATAGAAATGTAATGCTCTTGGCATATAAGAATGTTAAGACACACAGAGTTTTTAATGTTTAAGTTAACAGGTCCTTAGTACTTTAAAAAATATTGTCAAATTACCTACAATTATAATTATTTAATACAAATAGACACCATAAACTTGGGCAAAGCAGTTTGTTTGCATAACCACCCATTACTGTGAGCTGAATTAACAACTACTTTGATTGAAATTCACTAACTTATAAGCACAGAGCGGAGGTTCATTTCAGACCCAGGTTGGCGAAAAGAAGGGCATGTGTCCACAAGTACAGAAAAGCACCTATTAAATAATTCTGAGGAAAAAATCCAAATCCCATGTTAACTTTCTCACAAAGGCCCAGTTCAAATGTTTAAATAATAAAACTGCCAGTACAATTGTCAGCTACATTTGAAGTTTATCACTGACTTTGTAATTTCCTAGAAATTCGGTTTTTAATCTAGCATACAAATTACGGGAAGTTTACTTAATGTTACTTTTTAATTATATTAAGAAATATACCAAATAGTATAATTCTTTTCTGATAAAACCATTAAAATGCCATATCAAACAGCAAATACTGAAAAGATGTTTTTATTACCCATACTTTGTTAAGATGACTTTCTAGGCATCAGATTGTTTTTGTTTTTAAATCAGATTGTTTTTGTTTTGAGGATAATGGATGATTCCTTTCTCTGGCCCCCTCCCTCTTTTTAATCTCTGTGCAAAGCTGAAATCATCCAATGAGACTCTCTAGCTTTAGCTGGGCCAGTGAAGCATGGGCTATAGAGTGACTTGGATGTGAATTACTGTCCCCAGCTCTGGGATCTCAGGTAAGTGACTTGGTCCTCTTGTCATTAAAAGCATCACACATGGTTTAGCGGTTCAGACAGGAAGCAATCATCATAATGAGCTTCAGGAAAATCAGAACTTCCTTCTTGGGCCTCTCTTCTCTCCCTGTTCCCCTGTAAAGAGATTCTCTGCCTCTTGACCTACTCTCCTTCCAGCAAAGGCTGCACCACTGTAGTGCAGGAAGGAGCCTGTTTGTTAACCATCACTCCTTGTAAACTGCCTTACCTGAATACTCCTTTTGAGTCCTATTCTCTGCTTTGAAAAGCTAACTGATCACCTGGAAATGAAACTGCTTGGATATAAATACTAGAAAGAAATTTAACATGCGGCGACGCTAAGGATCCCTTCTATTTTAGCAGAAGACACTCATAATCACCCTAAACCTAAAGAAAGTCTTAAAGTGGGCATTTCAGAAACCAAATCAACCAGATTCATCTGGAGGACTGAGGACGCAGGGAAGACATTTCAGAAACCTGCAAACCAAGACACAGACGCAAGCAGGCCAGTTGGAACCACGTTTGAAAACGCTTAACTCTTACATTAAACTCTTGTATCTTCCTAACGGTCATATTACTATTACTCTCCAGCGCGTCTATAATTAAAGTTTCAGGTATTGGTAAATAAGGCTACATTCAAATTCATTAGTAAGAATTAGTGAAGGATGAGAAACATCTCAGCATAATCTCTGATGTGCCTTGTTCAGAATGCCAGTCTTAATCACATAAGCTTCTGATTGCTAACAATTAAAACCCTGATCTCTTTTTTCCCCCCGTCTAATAGATGAAAGCCTTTGTGAAGAAGATGTAAAATTTGCCCTGTCATATTACTGACAAGTGGCACCGAGCTGGTAAAGTAGTATATTAATACTGATTACTCTGATTAATAGTCCCATAAAAATTGGTTCAATAGCGCTTTAACATTTTTTAAAGGAACGGATGAGAGACGTACTGGGCAGAATATATAATTGGTTTATCTCATTCTATCACAAAGAGAAATCTTTGCAATTTATGAGTTAAGGCTGAAGCCAATCTTTTTCTAGTTTTAATCAATAAATTCATTTAAAAATGAAAATGTCTAATTAAACATACCTCCTGCCTATCCACACACACACTAGCAGACATATTTAAGAAAAAAACACTCAAAGTTTAGGACAGAGCCTCTTAAATTCAAACATAATCTTCTTCATGCAAATGAGTATGTATTCAGTGTTACAGCATCATCACAAGAGTCAATATTGATTATGTCTCCAGTGTGACAGGTCGTAGGAAAATATATAAGATGATAGCATCAATACTGCAAACTCTCTTAAAGGAAAAGTAAAAAGTTTCAACACATAAATTGGTTAAAAGAAAAAAAAAATCTCATATACCGGGGGTGCCAAAATGTATACAAGTGGACACTTTGGTCAACGTTGCTCAAGCAGTAGTTCGCCGTAATCAGAAATGTCTGGACGTTGACGGCAACCACTTTGAGCACCTCTTGTAATTGCAAAAGTCAAACGTGACTTGTATTCACCTTTCGTTATCAGTATATATTGAGTATTACACTTTTAATAGTTTTTTTCCTTTCTTAAAATGTGTATACGTATTTTTGGCACCCTCTGTATATAGCCCATTTTATTCAACTATCAACCCTACAAGATTAGTAGAAAAGAGATTCTCCGTCGTCACCCTCCTTCCTTTTTAATAAGATAAAGGACTACACGTGTACTCCCGGAGTTGCGGGATCATCTAAATTTTTCTAGCTAGTTAAGATTAGAATTAGGAATCTCAGTCAAGTAGCCTTCCTATTATAATACCTTGTTAAAAATAGCCCTTCAGAGTAAGATTTAAGATACACGAAGTATTAAATGTAAATTGGAGCGTTACTGGGTAAACTCAAGGAAGCCACTTGTGTTTGGCAGTGCTTTTCATCACTACTATGAGGCAACTATCTGATGGGCAATGTTGTCCTTGTAAGCAGGGATGGATTAAAAAATGCTGCAAAAGGCTCTCCTTGCTTTATAAAAACAATACACACACACACACACACACACACACACACACATATCTCAAGAATAATTTCTAGTGGTAACAAATAAGTTGTGGAGAGTTTAACAGATCTTTAACAGTGGGATTTTGGAAAGGAACTTAATCAAAAATAACTTAGAATAAAAAAAAAAAAAAAGAGGGGAGCTGTGGGCTTAGCAGCCAAGGATTCCAGCTCTTAAATTGACACACGTGGATTCCCATGACAGCTCAACCACTAATTAGCTGTGGGGCTTTGGGTAAGTCACTCACCTCTCTGAAGTTCAGCATCTTTATCTCTAAAATGGAGGTAACAATAATTAGTACCTCAATCACTAGATGAAATTTCATGTAAAGCACAGCCCTTTTAACTGCTGACTATTTATTATTATTATAAATTGAAGTTGTGCAATCTAGAAACAGCTGCTTTGCAAAGCAGTGATCCCTCTGATACAAGAAATCTTCCACCAACCCTGGAAAGGAGCTGTTAAAAAAGACCATGTAAGGAATTCTTGGCACTGGGTATGAGGTTGTTCTAGTTGATTTCTAAAGCCCTTGGAAATCTATAACTGTCCCTGAAGCTCTCGTCTGCACCTTGACTAACTTAAGTTTAACCAACCTTTACTGAGATCCAACCACTGTGCATGAAAATATTAACAAGAATCAGTCCTCGACCTTGAGGGACTTTGTTCGCTTGGAGAAGAGAGAAACACACACAATGTCCTGCTTACATGGTGTATCCGTGATACAAGCGCCACAAACTTCGGGTTCAGGAAGAGCCTCCTTCAAGGCTGAATCCTGAACATATGTACATGGAGGACCTCTGTCCCACACTAAAGACTCCATCCTTAACTCTGAAGTCTTGTAGAAGACACACACATCCCTCCAACGGAAGTGTGAAGGACAGATTTCATAGCCACAACACTGGAAGCAAACAGGCCAGTTCACCACTGTACAGGTTTTTCAAAACCAGATTACAGAAAAAATATATACAGGTATGTTCAATAAATCATTTTTGTCTCAATTTTCCAAAACTTTAGGATACCTGGAGAGTGCATAATTCCATGACGGGTTTGTAAAAATTGAGCTTACCTAAGGCAAATTTCAAAAACGGAGGAACAAATATTTTTTCCCCTGGCTTTGTGCTTCAAGTTCCCATACCATTCCAGTGCTACAAAGTATGGGTTGTTCCCAAAAAGCCCACAGTTTTGCTCAGGTTGTGATAAATTTAAATTCTACACTTACTATGTAGTCTTTTCTTCTACGCTTCTCTAGAGTTAATGCTTATGTACTATATGTGCTCAAGTTCATGTTAGATATACATTAAAATTTCGATTTCCATTTTTGCAAAGTAAATATGACAAATGTATGCTACTAATGCCTTTATCATCAAAGCTGGATAACTCACATATTTTACGTGAAGGGTATTGAGAGTTCAAAGAAGCAAAGCAGATTCTGATTGTTATGATGCTTCCAGTAAAAATGAATGAAATGATTACTAGTATAAAATTTTTTTTCAAAGTGCTTTTGAATAGACTCGTCTCTATTTCCTAAAACATCTTATATAGCATTAAAAACATAATTGAGCAGAATATGATTACATGGAACAAAATTATATTCAAAGGCAGATGTAAAATGCATTTTAAAATCTAAGTTGAGGAGAATACATTTGCAACACTTAATTTGGTGCATCCCTTTTATAGCTGGATTGCTAGCACAGCAGAAAAGCAAGCCAGTCCGTCTGCTCTCACCTCCATGCAATGCCTGCCTTTTGCAGGTGTGCCTGAAGGACTTCTCCCTCTTCTCTTTGAATCATCTTGCAGACACTAACGAGCATCGCTCTTCAGCTTTAATTATTGGCCCCTGACAAGTCAACATAATAGGAATCAGCTTAACCAAGCATACTCCCTAGTGACATGTTCAATTACTCAGGTTGTACTTCTCCAGAAGAGGTCTGAGGGGTTGCTAATTTAACACTGTCAAAAAAATAAACATAGGTATCACTTACAGTTTATCTTTTGACCTTTATGTCACCAAATATAACAGGATATGCTTCTCCCCCACCTCCCGGAAAGGATTTGTAGATTAAGTGTGCTACGAGGCCTTTCCAAAAAATTAAAGAATCTGTCTGAGATCCACACGGGTGTATGAAGTTACAGAATGTGCTTTATAATCTGAAAATGCTGGAATTTGTTCAGGGAGTTACTTCACCTCTCTTTAAAAAAAAAAAAAAAACAAGATACACTGATCTGCTGTCTGCTACTACCATTTTATCTGTTCACATCAGAAGAAAATAATCCTGCTACTTTTTGTGCAAAGGTTCATTCTCATGAGTGTAAAATGAAATACACAGTCAACTAAGAATTTTAAACATAATTTTACAACAGAAATTTCTAAGTATGTTACACAGCAGATGACACTAATTTACAGTAGTACCTCCTCCCTTTCTTAGGGTATGAAAATAAATTAGTATTTGTAATTCAAAACTGCAGCACAGTAGCTTTCTAAGTAAGTTAACTAATATAAACAACTATACTGTAATTGAGCGATACCATTAACAGTCTTCTTTTAATTTTTGCAATAATTTGGTTTTTATGTGTTCCCATTTGTTAACTTCTACTTTTTCCATAACCAACTGAAGATACACTGTTTGTCAGCACTTTTCTTTTTCTTCTTCAAAGCACTCTTACCTTCAAATTTTAATCCTGCCAATATCCAGAGTGAAAGGTCCACTCAAGAAATGACTAATTAAACTTGACCTAGAACAATGGTCACAGACTACACCCATCTCAGAATGCTGAAATGTAAAAATGCATCCCTACCTAGTAGGAAAATGAAGTGTGCTAGAGAATAGGAAAGAGCTTCACAATTATATTGCATCTATTGCAAAAGGAACTCAAAGCATGTGTACTAATGGTTGTGGGACAATTATAACTTCACATACAAATCTTCTTTTTAAACAATGCAAAAATGATATATTCTCTACTATCTCATTATTATTAAGACTTTAAACAAAGTCTTTTACAAATATTATTGTGATATCACCTTATTTTATAAGGGGCAGAATTTTATATATTCAATTTGTAATTGCAGTGCCTAGATCTGTGTCTATCTAGCTCAGTTAAAATAAATGTTCTTTAAAAATATTTGTTAAAATAATTAAGGAATGAATGAATAAACATGTGAGTCATCCATATTTCTAATGTTTATTTAACTCACTCTAAATAGAAGTATATGTTAATGTTTCAAAAAGTAGCTCATATTTCTTATTTATACTGATATACTAACATGGAGTTTAGATTGACATGGTGTTAAAAATCTTTCTAGAATAGAAAATCATTTTTGCTGCTAAGTTTGTGATAGTATATATAATTTTGCAATGGTTACACTTTCCTCTTCAATATGAAGGTAACTTTTATAAACAGTAATGAATAAATAAGTAAATAAGAAAACTATTTAGGAGAGTATAAATATCACTACACATATGAAATAGCTTAATATTCTACTCTATTTTTCTAGGTTAAAATACTATGATGATAGATATTACTGATATTCAAAAACTCTGGTTGCTTGTCCTCAGTCTCATAGCAGCAGAGGAGTAAATAAATTCATATTAGCAATATTGAATCCTTCAACAATTAGAGCTGAAATTTGGAAGACAGTACCTGTATGATAGCATATATTATAACCGGGGAATATTTCGGGTTCATGATCTTCCCCCATACAATTACTCCTTTAATAAACTTATTATCAGACTCTGATAACGAAATATAGGCTAAACTCAATTTCTAAATTTATAGTCTTTATTCAGCACTTATGATTTCCCGACCATCCTCAAAATTTATGTGTATAGTACATATAGGAAAACATTTTTAATTTTAAAGAAACAATTCTAATATTGGAATGTTTAACAGTATGGAATATTAGTAAATATTTCCATCAGAGTGTTTATACGTTATTTCTCATCCACAAAACTAATTCCTCAAAAGTGTTTTTAAAGTTAATGCAAAGCAAACAAATGAGGGGAAAATCTGTAAAACTGCCTCAGAATTCCTAGGCATTCATGAATAATAGGAGAGGATTTTTAATTCCTCTCAAGCCCTCAGAACAGATACACTTAAGGATGGAGCCCCCACCTGTCTTAAAAAGGAGCTTTTTAAAATAACAGGACAGTCAGACCGCCTAGCCCCACCCAGGGTCCCTCTTCCAACCCAATGTACCTGTACACGAGGGCACTTCTATAGCCCTGAATTCAATGATCCCTCCTTTCCTAGAGCCAATCTTACTTCAAAAATATGATAAAACAATGAGCAAAATAAAATGATTGCTTTCAGGTGACAAAATTGAACTGTGCTTCATTTTCCAATTTTAAACTGAAATCCCTCTACAACGATTATGGGCCAAAGCAGCCACACATTATGGCAAATGAGGACCGCAACATCGTCTTCAATCAAAGGTTCACATCAGTTCAATAGCACATCCCTCACTGTCGGTTAAATGTGAGATTTATCAATGTAATAATAGAAGCAGAAATAAAAAGGAGCGGAGGCCAAAATAGGAGGGAAGTCTTCCAAAGAGATTAGAAAAGGAGGCAAGTCAATGGAACTGAGATAAGGGGCGGTAGCTCCAGATGGCACAGGTTCAGAGGAGAAGGCCCTTTGAGAGGTGTGACAGTGTGAAGAGGGAGACAGGAGGCCCAGGGGGAGGTGAGGAGAGAGACAAAGAAAGGAACAGAGAGACTGACACCAGTTGGATAATGAGCACGAATGAAACAGGGCAAAGGGGTGAAAATGAATGGTTCTACCTCAAACACTGAGGTATTCTTCTTCCTCTTCATCGTTACAGATCCCTTCCTATCTCGTCCCAAAATATCTTCAGGAATCTCATTCCCCAAACACCCAAATCCCAGAAGCTACTAACTGTCAAAGGCAAACACAGTACAACAGGCACTTAGTAGTCACTGAGTTTTCACAGGGAAGGCTCGTCTGAATGGATGATTCCACACTAACAATTTAGTTACAATTGCACTTAGTTTTTGTTTTCTGCTCCTCTCTGCTAACTTTGCTGTTTATAACTTTCAGTAAAATGCCAAGTAAAATTTCAACTAATCTACATTACCAGGTTACATGTTCCAAATGTAAGAGTATATAGGGCGTATGTAACAGATTATTTTGACTTTTCTGTATCATTCCCACCCCCACCCCTACAGCTGATACATTCTGTGCAGACAAGAGAACGTGAGACAGAAGCTGACGGGGACAGGACAGAACATGTAAATCTCCATGTGGTCAGGTGAATGGAGCTTAGACCAGTCTATCTCCACCTATGTAAACAAGCAGCACACCAGTAACACCTTCTGTTAAGACAATGCTAAACCTATCTCAGAACTTGCAAAAGTGCGGTTTCAATATATTCCAATCACTCTGCATACTCACCTAAAAAAAGATGGTAAAAGATCAACCCTTCCAAGATAGAATACCCAATATAATGGCAACTGCTAAGTAGTAAGATTCAGGCTGGCAACTATCACATCTTCAAAAAAGTTTAGAATTTGTGTTTTGAATACTGAGGCTGTTTGCAGGGTATACTTTTTTCTGGTTGCTTTGAAAAACCATGATATTCTAAATTTCCAACTTTTTTTTACTGACACATACATAGACTATTCAAATTGGCTATTACCACTCCTACAATGCCTCTATATGCAGCCAGTAGGACTGCCTCTAGTTCCAGATCCCAGAGTCACTTTTACACATCTTAAAAGTCAATGTCTTTGTTGAAAATCAATTTCCTTTATTTATTCTGTGTCCTTTCAATATTCATATGGTATACTGCTACCGTATCTGTCAAAAGGGATGGCAACTGTCATTCCTGTGCCACTCCATGGGCCTCTGTTCTTGTGTCCAAAACAGACTGCATGATTCTCAAGCCAAGAAACACATCCTATCATTATATATATTCCTAATTTTTTTTGTCGTTTACACACAAACATCCATTCGGCAAATCTGGTCATCTAATCGGGGAAATCGTCTGTCTAGGATCTCCAAAAATTTAATCATATCTAGTGGCATTTCCTAATTTTTATGATGCTAAGTATGCCTACATACCGTATCTCCAAGATGCCTATGTTAGCCCTGGCATCTTTGACCCTACAATATATCAGCCTAAATATATCAACCTATAATGTCTGACCCTAAATCATATATCAGCCCATGCAAAAGGCAGGTTCAGTGCCAGAGTTTACTGGTTACTTACGACCCTATTTCCTACCCTCAAGTGTCCCAAATTCACACAGGCTGATGATGAACAATGACCACACTGAAACTTGCCCCCTTCCCTCGCCCAAAATGGAAAAGCCTGCACTCGATCCAAGATGAGCAAACATAAGCCTTGAATGGCAAGTGGTATTACTATACCCCATCCCAATATCACAGTATATTTCAAGCATCACAGCCATTGTCTACCTTTTATCTCAGAACTGGGGAAGAAAAATGTATTTCTAAAGATGTATTTGTTTGTCAGTGACTCTAAGACACACAAAGGCACTACTCCTAAATCCTAATGTAACATTAGTAATTATGGTGTAATTAAGAGGTGATGTTTTCTTAAGAAAATCTAACCTTGGGATTCAATCAACCAGATTTCTAATTCTGAGGGCAGTCCTGAACTGAATTCACACAACAGATAGAAAAGAATGGTTCTGCCCTTCTTACCAACATGAATGAAAGGTTAACTTCTTTATCCTTAGAATTTCTGAGATAATCTGTAAACTACAGCCTAGGGATAAATGGACACTTGATCCCATTAGAGGTATATAACAACGTATTGTTAATAAAGATCGCTGTCATTTACTGTTAACATTGGAAAAAGTTGATGAAATAAAGATAAAACCTCCTATTGGCTTTCAATGAAAGCTCTTGAATTTTTAGATGATTATAAATAAATAGAAATCAGAAAACAAATAAGGAGGGGACACAGTCAGTCAATGTTTAAACCTAGCTACCCCACCTCTTCCAACAGACAGAGAACTAGACCCAAGGCCAGAGCCTGAGCGCCCAGGCACCCCGGAACCAGTCTTACACAGAATCCAATGTTAAAGTTTGGCATAAGGAATATTGTTTCTCAGGGCTTCTCAGTATTCCTCAGTGCTTCAAAGCATTTTAGCAATTAAGTACGTGAAAACACTCTTGGTAGTATAAGATTCACTTTGTGGATTTATATTTTCCCATTATTGGCCTGTACTTACTCATTGCTTTTTTTCATCATCTACTCAGTGGGGTTCTGTATAATTAAGATTTTTCAAATCCATAATTACAATTATATTTCCGTAACATAGTTTTATGACGAATTGCATGTGCTTTTAGGGTTATCAAATTATCTAGAATCAAACCTGCTAGACATATGAAAGCAATGTGCTAATGATAAAACAACAGCTATAACTAGAAATGATAAAGAATCTTTGGAATGCTAATGCGGTACATTTTTTTTTTTTTAAGAAAAAAGACAGCGAGGTGAAATTTAAAACCAATTGTTTTTACAAAGACACTCTGCCTCAAGATTTCATTTGTAAGGATAGCGTTGCTGCCAGAATACCTGTGGTCTTCAGTTGTGCTTAAAGAAGCTTGAGCTTTATTTAAAATATACCCATGTTTTAAAAGCTACTAAACACTTTAAAGTCTCAAGATAAAGACTGCTTTTACTCCTTAATGTTAATTCTTCAGCATTGCAAAACATATCAATATTTATGAATGACAAAATCCATTTTAAAATCATATGAAGATTTTTTTTGCCATTTATTCTATCTGGTTTATTAATATGAATAAAAATGCCTATTTATTATCATCCATGGCTGGTGACGGTAAAGCAATATGTTACCAAGCGGCACTTGAAATAATTGACAGAAAAGTGAGAGTATGTTATTCACTGGCCTTCTAAAACAAGCTTTTAACATTTTAAATCTAGGTATTCATCTTCGTATGGCATTATTACTTGGAGAATAATAAATTTATATAAAGTGTCAATTTTAGGGCTCTGATAAGAACCCTAAGTAGGGTGAGCTCATCCTGATTTATTCCTAGGCCTCATGCACCACAAACATTTTATGTTTATTAACCTTGACTGTTCAGATACACAAAACGAAGCAACTACCATATGAGCAGGGACATTTCCATCTAGCTTACTACTGAATAGCCTGCACCCAGGTTAAAGCCCTGCTCTTAGTTCAGTAGACAGATATGTGTTTATTGAATGTGTGAATCAATACAACTTTGAGGCCAGATGAGGACATTATTTTTAGGGTAATTCAGAGTTCACAGATAAAATAAAATTTGACATCAAATTTCCAAACATTTAAAGAAAAATTCAAACTCCTGTCAAATTTTGCAGTTGTTTTTTAAATACACTTTTCTCCATGTGTGTATCCTTCGTATAAAACTGAACCATCAAATTGTTGATTTTAATAACAGCCAATGATGAATAAGTGGGCCTTTTAATCTTTTTATATAATTCCTTTAGTAACATTTTATGCTTATATAACATTTGATGCTTAGTCGTAAATGTGTGAATGTTGAAACTTCATCCTGGGCCTGCCTGGGAGGCACTAGGAAACTGAGATACCCAAAGTACAAGAATGAGTTACCTATACTTTAAGAGAATTTAGCGATAACTCTCACCCACCTCCATCCACTTTCACGTTGCTGTCTATCAATCTTTTTTTTTGGACTACAAGAAAAGTAAAGTCAACATTAAGGCTCAAATCATTTCCCAAAGATAGACAGTAACTGTGGGCATTCAAAATCCAGAAAGGCTATTTTCCCAAACTATAAAAGGCATCAGGAAAATACAAGCACTGAAATCAGCGATCAATATCAAGCCTATCCAAAAAAGCAATCCATGAAAAAAATTTTATTTAGAGTCCTCACAACCTTAATGAGGCAAAGGAATCTTTGCTGACTAAAGCTAGAAGTTAGCAGAGAAAAGAAACAAAGACTGTTTTCATAAAATCATAACAACCACGTTGCTAAGGTGTAAAGGGGCCGTTTAAATATCTAGGTTACTTTGTGCCTTGAACTATTTTGAACATTCCAGGGAATTGGTGCTGAATCCATTTTAGGGAAGTCCCAAATGCAAAATAACTTGCACTGTGAGAAACGTTAAAAGAAACGCTGACGACTGTGAGTGGGTAAAATAATTTGTACACTGGTGTAAACTGCCCGTTAGGGTATAAAGTTTACTTTTTTCAACTGTAGGCAAAACTTTGGGGCCTTTCAGAAAGGAGACTGGACAAATGCCTTGCAGTGATATGCATATTTATGTTTTTACAATGCTACCTGGCAGGCAGCATGCTGAGGAAATAAATTACAATTTTCACTCCCTTTTTGACAGCTGAAATATGAAGAACCATCACTTTAGCAAAAAAGAAAAAAAACACACACAAAAAAGCTTCCCTGCTGAGCTGGTAATACCAAGGGAAAAAAAGACAACTTAAATGTAGAACTCTGATTTAGGAGGTAAAAAAAAAGGTGGGGGAGGGATCAAACTCTACTCACCATTTTAAGGTTAACATTCTCTTCCTTCATTACCTCTAACACACTTACTAAAAACTCAAGGTACAAAAGTCTCAAGTTTTATTTTCATAACGACAGAAGTAACATTAATTATGGATTAGTGCTGCGATTACTTCAGACTAACACAACCCTTTCTATCTGAATGTTTCAAACCATTCTATAAACAAACTTCGGTGGTGCAAAGTGGGGTGAGTGTGAATGTTACACGTATTTTTGAAATGCTATTCCTGGCTTTTGACACTTACCAAATATTAACCTGTATTCTGGTCATTTGTATACATGGTTTATCTTCCCTAAAAGACTGAAAACACCATGACGGCAAGGGCTGCATTTGGTCATTTGTATACACAGTTGGAAATGTCCAGTTGCACATGTGAACACGTGAGCATGCATGCATGTGCAGGTACACACACCTACACACACACACACACACACACACACACACACACACACACACACACACACACACACACACACCAGGCACTAGTTACTTCTAAAAGTCCACATGGTTCAATTTGGGGAGGCCTAACTGAATACAGGATGAGCCACATTTCTTTCAGCTGTATGAGAAGAAAAGTGGTATTTTGCTCTCCCAACTTCCTTAATCCTGTTTTGATTTTTTCCCTCAATTGTTGCAGAACTCCAGTAGCAAAAAGAGGTGCAATTTAGGGGACGTATTAAAAAAACAAATACAAATTAAGCAATGGAAACAGAATTTTACCCCGGTGACATTTAGAACAGAATGAATTAAATGAAACGGACTAAGCGGAGAGAGATGGCATGAATAATATCCAAAGATCTTTCACACACAATATGTATCTTTAACTTATTGGCTCAAAACACACACAGCTACTAACACAGGCAAGAAAACAATGAGAAGTACCTAACCTGGTCTGATTGCATTAACAATACTACAAGCATGTACTGAAGTACAGAAAAATATACACATTCATCTAAAAAGTCTTTAATTGCTAGTAAAAACAAACACATCGGGGTTACCAACCTATACCCATATGCCAAGGAAAAGGAAGCCAAATGCCTTAATCACGTGCAGTTCTGGATCAACAAATCCGAAAGTATTTTTTAAAACTTAATTACAAAAAAAGATTTAAATTTCCCTGGTGCTTCCGTAAATGTTCCCTGAGTAATAAGCCACAGCAATATATAACGACTGTACACTGTGGACAGGAAAAAAAAAATAAAGGTCTCTAAGAAGGTAAGTATGAGAAGGCACTTTTTTGTAGGCCGGTAAAATTCAGGCTCTTAACATTATGATTTTTTAAAGTAACTCAATGATATTAAAAATAAAAATCCTAACTCAGCAGAGCCACTTAGAAGTATTTATGTGAAATAGGAAGACCACTCCCTGTATTTCCAACCTCTCAACATTCCTTTTATTCTGATTCTTCTGACGGATTAAAAAGAAGAAAAAAGGATGTTTACTTTTGTCATTTTTTAAATATATTTTGATCACTGTTTTTCAAAAGTTTCTTAGTTAAAAGAAACACTTTTTTAGTGTTAGTACTTAATACAAATCTGTAACTAGACTTATCAAAAATTGTTCCCGCTTCGTTTTTCCTCCAAAAAGAACTGAAACTCAAATCAGTGAGTCAGTGCGAATGCCAAAAAAAATGCTTAACCAACGCAGTACTTCAGTTTACACAAGGGAAAAAAAATTGGGGTGGGATTTTAGTAACATGATTTATTTAAAACAACTTTCAGTCTAACTGGAAATAGACTATATTAAGGACTAAACAAAATTTTGAATTTTTTTTCAAGTTTCCAAGTACAAGTGCACCGATAAGAAGATACACTTCTTCTATTTTCAAACAATAGAAAGTACTTGCTTAAAAAAATTAAGAGAGAAAAGGAGTAGTGTTTCAAAGGTAGGGAGGAGATACATAATTTTTCTACCCTCTAGTATAATACAGGCATAAACAGTAAAGGAATGTCTACAGTTCATGTGTGTGTGTGTACACACGCATGCATGCACGTGTGGGTACGTGCATTTTCTCTCTTTTCATTAGTTTTATTAGATTGACTAGGATTTACATTAAAGGTTGCTGATCACCTAAGGCAAATAGCATGATCAAATAGATTAAATGAAAAGCAACCAGCCTCAACAAGCACCACGCAAAATGTGGATTGTGTGAATGAAACTCTTGTCTACTGTACTGACATACTGTACCCATTAGCAATGACTTGGATAATTTCTAAGAAAGCAAAAAAAAGAAGGAAAAAAAAGCACATATGACCCACCCAACAAATACTTATCACTAAACAGAACTGGGAGTCCTTTAAAGGTAGACAATAAGCGTTTCGGAAGTCGAGATTGACAGAGTGCTTTGGAAGATTTTCTCCCTCTTTTTCTGTTGTCTGCACTTTCTTATTCACCACTCAGGAAAGGCAACTTGACACTGGTTTCTGTAACCAACCTGGTCCGGCAGGATTTCTCACACACCTTGCACAAAAGGCTAACCCCTTACAAAGTACTTATTTCAAATTTTCGTCAAGGTTGAGTGAATTGCAGCCAGGAAACTGCGCTCAAAATGTAATATAAAAATCTCCTCTGCTAATCACTAAACCGGTGGTTTAGCTAGAAGGGGGAAAAATTAAAACTTTGTACTGTTTCATTTCCTCTTATGCAAATGAGAAAGAACGAATGAAAAAAAAACAACAAAAAACTCAAAGAAATTTAAACCCTTTGTTCATTAATTTACATAGAAAATCTAAGACTCCAAAGTGACCATACCAGTTTACTTTAACAATTTAAATCTTCTATGAGCCCCAACTGCATTATTTTTCACTTGTATTCACAGGCCCTCCTGTCTTTACTGTACTCACTTAAAGTCCCCTAACTGTCATAACGCATAAACTCCAGCTGAGGTATTAGGTGTTATGATAACTCATGCAATGATAATGGATATTTCTGAAGTATATATCTCCTAGGGGAAACCAATGCAATCTTGGGTGTATTTAATATTGCCGAGGTAAAACATACTCGGAACCAGTGAAGAAATCTGCTTTTACTACCACCGGAAAAAAACATGTGCACTTTCCTATGGAGTCACATACCCCTTAATGATCCACAGAATTCTCTAGAGAACTGGAAGCATCCTAAACATTGTTCAGGTTCTGCAAAGAGCAGTGCTCAACTCTCACTCCTGTCACCACCATTTATGAACTGGGCCTGTCAACATTGCCAAAAGGCCCAGGAATTCATGTTAAATTATACTTTATACTGTGACGAATAAGAGAAAAATATAAGTGATTAAACAAGATACTATGAGGTATATTATTTGAATTTGCAATAAAGATGTACTATGTTTTTCTTGACTCAGCTACAGTAAGTCTTCACTTAACGACCTCCATAGTTCTGCGACTTAAGCAAAACGACGTATAATGAAACCAATTTTACCACCGGTTAATATATAAACAAGAGTTAAGTTCCTACAGCATCTCATCAACACTGAAAGGAAATAACATTGAACTTGAAACACTATTTGAGGACCTGCAGCATATACATTGGAAAAAAAGATATGCTATAGTCTTCACAAGGTATATTTTAATCTTGCATTAAGTGTTTCTAAACTTCATTTGTTATAATGTGTACAGCAGGCTATACCTGTTTGTTTTTTTCTTGGTCGAACCTGCAAAAATTGTACAATAAATTATTGGTAGGGGAAACAACAGCAAAAACAAACAATAGAGCCTGATGACACAAGTCTATTTACACAAAAGTTTGAAGCAAAAATCAATTAGGACTATGTCAGTTTATACAGAAAGACATGACAATTTATTTCATGGGACTGGACAATATGGTGACAGATGGGTTTGGAAAGCTTGAAAATAACTGGTGTATGTTTAAACAGCTGATAGTGTCCATTACACATACCGTATGGTCCATCAATTATTCCTTTCCAGTTTTTGGTGCCAAAATACTGAATTCAACCAAACCCCTCACCACGTTGGTACCCCAAGATTTTTGTCCATTCCTGCAGCAGACGTGGATGAGAGGAACATGTTTAGCTACAGCAAGGGGGTCACAATGCTATCTAATTGCTTAGATAGTTCTGTTCAGAATATTTCTCTGTCCACCACACCCATGGCACATTTGTTTAACATGTTATTGTCACATGGGTATGAGAGGCCCCTGGGCACACATGGGAACCCCTAAACTGGCTTGGCATTTTAAAAAGATCCTCATCATCATTCACCCTTTGAAATCCAAGTTAGAGACTCTGGGCCTTCATTCTGACTTCTGAGACGACAACCCCCAGGTGTGAAACAAAGACTCCTGCTGACAGAGAAGCTATAGTTAAATGATACATGGCAGTGTGAACTGTTTGCTGTGGCAGTGCTGACAGCCACAGGTGCTTTTGCTTTTTAAGTTCAGAGGCTCTCACAAGCCGTCCTCCAACCCCATCTTTTTGCAGGCTGGCCCGCAAGAAGACTCAAAGTCTATTTGTGAAAAATCCCAACTCTGTAGGTATCCTGTTGGTAAAGTCTGACGGCATATATACCTGTCAAAAGAAGTGGATGAAGATGAAGGATGGCTCATATGACAGAGGCACTAATTAGATAAATGGAGTATTAGTTGTCTCTTTTTATTTAATTACATCGGAAAAAAAATGACAATGCGTTTTTTGTTTTCTTTATTACAAAACATACTGGAGTTTCCTGTTTTGATTTTATTTTCCGTTTCATGAGACTGTGCTTTCACGCATATATTAGTGAGCTCGCCAAAGTACTACAAAGCAACCGAGTTTTAAATCAAAACGAAAGAAAAAATTCCACCCAATTATCTTGGCTTCTGTAATTTGGTGGAAACTGGAAGAAATTGTCTTTTCAAGGTGCACTAGCTGAGAAAATGATCCTATGAGCAAAAAAGCAATATAATTTAATCATAGGTTTACGGACTACACTTACAATTGAAGTAATTCACAATGCCATCTAAAATATATATTTGGTGCAGTAAAAATAACAGCACCAAGAAATGAGGAGCATTATGCTCCATAATTCTGATTTCACCAAAGGGCAACATTTTTTATCACACGGAATTAAAGGAACCAAAGACATTCCTTGAAACTTCAAGGGGAAGGAATTTCTAAGTTCACCTACAAACAACACTGTCGACCTAATCTTGTGATGTCGTTTTCATGTTGGTTATACCTATTCTGTGACACACACGTTTGTAAGAGCATGGCCAAATGCTATTTTAAAATAAACTATACGTACTGAATTATGGGCATACGTACTTAACCATATCATTACGGGCACAAACGTGTGTGTGCGTGTGTGTATGTATTTTCCTGTCTACATGTCATATAGCCCCTTTAAGGTCTTAGTGGATGATCAGAAAAGCTGTGTGTAACCAATCTATAGACAGGCTGGCTTTGTAAAACAATATAAAATCATCAACAAGACTGCCCAAAAGCAGGGTGGTTAGAATTATGGAAAGAAGCTACACTCCAGCTCCCCCAAGCTTGTAGCAAAGAGAAGAGTTGATCTATTGCTCAAGGCCAGCTGGCAGAATAGAAAATGATGATTATCCAGGTCTCCCAAGCATCAAACAGCAGAAAGAACCTGGCCCATGTGTTCCAGGCTATATGGCACTATAGGAGGGGCTGCTGTGTCCAGGTTACCTAAGCCATGATTTGTTTTTTTGTTGTTGTTTTCAAATTTCCTTCTTTCTTCCTCTTTTTTTTTAAATGGCCAGCTGGCAGTCTTAAGACCAGAGGAAATGTGGAGAATGGCAGTACTCCAGAAATCAGAAAACAGTGAGAAGAAACAGAATGTCATCACTTTTGCCACTCTTTCTTCAAAATACTCAGTGAGTCTTCACTAAGTAATGGCAATGGGATCCTCTGACTCTCTGTAAGAATGTTTAGACATCTATGGAAATTAAAATAAAATCTGAGCTAATCATACACTTTCAGTTTGCCCAGGTTTAAGTAGAAATCAATTTATTTCAATACATAAGTAGTTAAAAATGGATTAGTAGCTATAACTTCACCAAATTGTTCTATGAAAATAAGATGGCAAATGGAGGGGAAAACTGAGTAAGACAATTCTACTGCTTCAGCATCTAATGATGTAAGTGTAATAACCACTCCAATAATGTAGTATGTTTGCTGCATCTGTCTCCACTTTTTATCCTAAATCACCCTGAACATTTCACTCATCTGAGAAAATTTACATTTTTTTTCCCTCTTTCTTAACAACTGTAATAGTTTGCACCACTGAAAGGAAAGGTTGGTTGACACTGTCAAGTTATACACTCAGGCATATTTCTAAGAAATAACTTGCTCCAAAGACAGAGAGATAGAGGGATAAAAGATTCACCACATGATGAAAATAGGTGGCTCCATTAAATGCCACCAAGGGAATAACACATCAACACGATAGAGAAAAACTCCATACAAGAGTTCCGAGTTACAGACATATTTTTTCCACATGTTGGTTTTTCATTTCTACCTTCACTCTGATCTAACAAAATTCTGGATAGACACAATTATTTTTTCAAATTATCTTCTAATATTAGAAATAGGAGAGCAACCTGTTCACATTTGCAGGTGCATGACTTTTGACACAGAAATTCCACTTCTAGGAATCTAGCCTAAAAGGATCTGTAAACAAGATATGCAATGCAATATACAGATGATGTATTATAGAATTGTACACTTGAGACTTGCATAATGTCACTCCAATCATGTTAATAAAATTTAAGAAAAAGATATCTTTGATGACACTATCTGTAACAGTGGCAGAATGAAAACAAGGTGCTCAGTTAAGAGTGTTTAAAACAACAAGAACAACACTATACCTCCTTTCTATACCAAGACTAAAACTTCCTATATGTTAAGAAATATATTCACGGGAAATACAAGAAATAGACTTTGGAATAAACACTGGTACCGTGACTTAAAAGTTCTAAATGGCTTTGGTAACAAAGTTTTCCAAATACCTGAAGCCAGTAGCCTTGCTAAGAAAGGTGCCACCCACCAGGTCACACCTATATGTCATAGGCAGAAGAGGAGAGGCTATACCAGGCACCTCTGACTATCAATGTGGCCTTCTGCTATCATGCTTGGTTCCATTCCTGGCCTCACTGTACAATCCACATGTCACATTGCCCTGAGCTTCCTGGAGAAGAGTTAAACAACTCCTTTCAGCACTCATGATGTAGCAGGGATCAGAAGGTTGGGTACCATGGCCTTCCGGTTCTAAGAGACTATGGTTTAATTCCTCTCATATATAGACTTTCACATCATTCTCTTTGTAAAGGGAGCTTCTGGGTAGTTACAGAATTACTCAATGTAATAGCTAAAGGGAAAGGCAGTGAAAGGAAAAACGGGAATGAGAAAGAAAGAGGGGAAGAAGGGGAAAACATTTACTGAGATTGTACCATATGCCATCACCAACATTAAAATATTTACAGGGGAACCTGGTTTTCTTCCTCATTAAGGGGACACGAGCGTGCTCATCTCTGATATACAAAAAAAGGACATGACTAACTCATCAGTAATTTGGGGGTGGTTTGTAATAGACCAATAACAATAGTGTGCTTCTATACTTAACTGGGGCCTTTCTAAGAATGAACGTTACAGAAACAAATATAACACCTGATTTTGAGAAAAACTTCCTGTGTCTAAGGCACAGACAAGTTTCTGTAAGGAGAACCCGACAAAGTCAACTGAATTGGTTTCATTCGTTACCAAGTAAGTAGCCTCATCTGATTTAAGGAAGGACAGCCTTTCAATGGGATCTAAAGTGCTGGCCAATACCCTGTAAGATCCTGGGGTGACGGGCGGTTCTAGGTTTCTCAATTCGATCCTCATGAACAGCCTAGTAAAGAGAACTGACATAGTACATTTCAGTAATGATTGGGGGGTGGGCGTACCAAACAACATACTACCGTGTTTCCTCGAAAATAAAACCTAGTCGGACCATCAGCTCTAATGCGTCTTTTGGAGCACAAATTAATATAAGACCTGGTATTATTTTAATATAATATAAGACCCGGTCTTATATAATATGACATGACATGACATGACATGACATGGGGTCTTATATGAGACGGGGTCTTATATATTATATAAGACCAGATCTTATACTAATTTTTGCTCCAAACGACGCATTAGAGCTGATGGTCTGGCTAGGTCTTATTTTCGGGGAAACATGGTAGTACATTTCAATAATGATTGGGGGGGCGCATACCAAACAATGTACGATAAGTATTGTAACAAACTTCTGAGGTTGCATAGCTTGAAAAAATATACTTGTGCAAAAAGAAGTTTAGAAAATGTCTAAGTTTAAAACAGCAATTATTTCAGACTAGAAAAAGGGTAGTCTTACATATTTTAAACATCGTAAACCTACCTGAAGAAAATGAAATGAAGGCAAAGTTTCCAAATTAAAAAAAATAGTTCTAAGAAATGATGGATTGTGTGTATGATTTCAGGACCTCTCTAGTTTCTCATGGAAATAAATTGATGAGGTTTATGCCTTTAACACGGCCAATCCATGAAAAATCTGTCATTTCAATAATCCAAACGTGCCAACAAAACCATATGAAAATAAGCAATCATATGTGGAAATTTTAAAGTTTCCAAAACATCAAACCATCCCTAATTTGTTAAATCAGTGAGTTAAATTCACTGAATCTAAGTAAAATTAAGTATATCTAATTCAACCCAATATATCCAAAATATTGTCATTTCAAAATGTCATTAATATAAAATTGTTAATGTGATAGTTAAACATTATTTTTTTCATACCAAGTCTTAGAAACCCAACTGTGCATTTTACACCTACGGCACATTTCAATTCAGACTAGCAGCATTTCAAGGTTCAACAACCACATGTGGCTAGTTACTACTGGATTGCACGGTACCATGCTTGATAAACTATTTACACACTGGTTCACGACTCCCGTACTTTGCTCATGCTGTGTGATTTCTTGGCCTGGATCTCTCATTGCATCTTTATTCATCAAACCAAATGCATTCCAGACACCATATCCTGGTAAGTTTTTGTGGACCTCCCAGGCCAAGATAGCTGCCTGCACTCAGCACTGCTTCTCGGTCGCGGTACTGTCTACTTTGCATTAAAAATCATTCTGTTGTGTTTCAGTCAGCTCACAGACTCTGTTTAAGGGCAGAGACTTTGTCTTATTCATCTTGTACTTCTTAGGGCTTAGCACAGAACCCAAGGCACAACGGGGACTTGCTATGTAATCTTTAAACTTTTACTAGCTGTGTTATTTGGGGGTAACTTACTGAACTTCTCTATACCTTAGTGCATTCACTAAAATGGAGTGCAAATGTTCAGTATCACAGTGTTGTTCAGAGGATTAATTGACATGATTCTTATGAAGGTCACTGACATAATTCCACACACCTAGGAGTACCCTTTACTTACTTCTTCCCAGAAGGCGGAAACCAGGTGTCACTGATCTTTTCTATTACCCCAATCAAAGGGGTGTACCAAACACATTTCATGAAAGAATGATCAATTAATTAGAAAAAAAAACCTGGTGTAAATGTACATATAATACACACACACACACACACACACACACACACACACACACATATCTATATATATATGTGATTCAGGTTACTGTATCTTGTATCATTCTTAATACCTGGATTATTCTACATTCTTAAAATTTTAACCTGAAATGTATATACGGCATAATTATATACTGTTCAGCATTCTATATCAGCATTTTATCATTCATAAAAATGGGTATTCTTTGTCTTCTTCCTAATATCTCCAAAGTTAAATCAGATATTCAAATGTAACTTATAACAAAAATATTAAATTGTTTTTTTTATTTCTAGTTTATTTATTTAAAATGTTGATGTTTTTATGTTCTAATTTCTGGCATGAAATATAAAATGCACCATTGCTCTAAAAACATACATCAGAGAGGTTTACCCACAAATGACTACTTTAGAAAAAAAAGTCTGTAATTAATGGAATAAAAAAAATCATACAACCTCACATCTCTAAACTGATATAAATTTAATGATTATGAGTTGAGCCATACCAGAAAATACACTCCTTTTACTAACACACATCAATATAATCCCAATTAAAATACTATTTGTGTAAGATTGCTACGGTATTTCAGATTGAAATAGCTTCTACTGAAATAGACTTTCTTGCCACTTTGATTTAGCATCTCACTTTCCCTTATCAGCAGATGGTAAGCCAACTACTATTTAAATCCATATGTCTTCCATAGGCATAGTTCAAATACTGAATAAAAAGATGAACAAATATTTTAGAGCTAATCAGATCAGCCTTCGAATGAAAAAAAAAGTTAAAGTGGAGTTTCATTTCCTACAAATTACTTTCACTACATCATGTTTACATGACTGAAGGAATTATGTTTCCATAAACCACCCAGACAAAAATAAGTGACTGTATAAAACAAGACTACAGCAAAAGAGTTTCCTGACTTTGATTATTTCTTCATGAATCTTTGCTCTCTGCATGAATTCCAATCCTGAAAGGCAATGAATCTGGTACCAAAGGGATACTGTAGACTGTAGACACAATTCAACATCAAGGCTAAGAAGAACAGAATAATTCACCAGCTTTCTTTTGCATACATCTGTACCCGTTCTCTCTCTTCTCCCTCCACTATTTTCCTAAAGGGTCAAGAAAACAAACAGAACTCCATTTGAAGAGCAAAGCTCCCTGCCTTTATAGATTTCAATTCCACAGATACAACTCCTACTTTTATTCATCTCTTCTAGGCAAGGAGATTAAGATGATGAGGTTGGCTTTGTAGAACAAACAACATATGCATTCCTGAGTTCCCTAAAGTTTTCACACTCTCCTTTTTGGGTTTGTCTCTAGGAAGTCGGATGCTGAAGTTCAAGGAATAAAATCTGTAAGTATCTTTCTCTTCTTCATATCACACTTTCTAGGCTGAAAGCCTTGGATTCCCTGACTTGATCATAAAATTATTAGGATAAACAGTTCCACTGCACATTGCTTCTTATCTTGAGCTCAGGACTCAATGTTCTAAAAGGTTTCCCTTCTTTAGAAGAGAGCAGTAAAGAAGTCTGGTGAAACTTTCTTCCCACATTTGAGATTCAACATTCTTAGCATCATGCTCTATAAACTACCGAATTAGCTGTGCAGAGGATTACTTCAACCAAAATGAAATACAGAGTTAAATACTTTTTATAAAAGAATTTACATCAAGAAAATAAATTTTGGATTCATGATTAAAAAGAATAAGATAAACCTTTCAGGTTTTACTGGAGCTCTTTTAAGCCTAGAAACACCTTGGCAGATTGCTTCTCTAGATTCCTGTATCAAAACCTTCTGTCAACCCTGAGAAATCTCTGCTTCACCAGATAACTCAGAAAATACTCAAATTTAAAAATGGTCCAGTAAAGCTCAAATATGTTTTTTATTTTTCTGTGAACCCCAAATTGGTATAATTGATTTTTTTTCCCAGAGTAAGCAACTCACCAAATAATATCATACTCTAGTGGTTATTGTAAAGAAATTGCATGTAAGGAATAACTTATCTACTCTTTCAGTCCTAAAATGAGTATTCAAATATGAATCAGTTTGTAATTATAAACTTAATTAATAGTAGAAAAATGATACAAGCAGTGCTGTAGTCTCATGAAGAAATTCAAATGTGGTTTTCCAATTTTTAAAAATGTGCATATACTTTAAAGAACTCTATTCACTAAAACATATACTGATTGTAGACCCCCCAAAAGATTCTCAGTATGCCAGGACCGAGGAAAAACAGAAATATAAAAATTGCAGTCTTTCTCTCTCAGGAGCTCACAATCTTTTAAGGGAGAAAAATTCACAAATGGATATAAGATCTGGTATTTGCTGTTTCTCTTCTATTTTTGCTCTATTGTATCCCAAACTTCTATAAATACCCCTTGCTTTCAGAGGAACACCTCAGACAGACACACACACACTCTCTGTCTCTCTCTGTCTCTCTCTCTCTGTCTCTCTCTCTCTCTCTCTCTCTCTCCAATGGATCTCAATTTTAGGCCTGAGGAAAACCACAAAATCCCAACATTGCAGTGAAATACATACATTAAAATGATAAGGACTAGAAACTCACTCCCATGCAAGACGAACTGCCATGTTTGAAACTCATCTGGTTCATTAAAAACAGAACTAAGACTTTTGACTGAACCCGAGTATTGTGCAGTCGTTGTGTCTAGTCTTAGAAAGGTAGGTCCAATTTGGGCTGGCCACAGATGGATAACAAATGAACCCAAGCTTGTAAGTCCCAATGTAAACCTCAACTGTCACCTATTTCAGAGCTTTTATCCACCTATAGTTTGGTTAGCTATTATGAATCAAGTGAGATTGATTATGTCATGATTAGAGTTCGTGGTCTTCCTGCAAGTTTGGAAAGAACGACTTAAAAGTAGCCTACATATAAAATTGAAAAAGCTCATTTCAAATAATGGAAAATCCGTACATGGAAGACAGCTCCATTACTTTTAAATGATTGTGCTGTATCGTCACAGAATTTTTCAAAGAACTGGCAGAAATTCTGTGACCATCACACAATGGGGCTGTGGTTGATTTTTTAAAATGCATTTTAATTTGTACTGATTACGACAAAACCAAAGAACAAAACATGATTTTTCTTAACATTAAATCAGTCAATAGACCAGTAAAAAGACATAAACCTATCTCTCAGATCCAAATTGTTTACAAGAACTGAAAGCCTTGAAGCTTAGAAGATTTTAATCAAGACTTCCATTAACCCCCTACCAATATCCCAGGGACTGTAGGAATTTTAAACAAAAGAGAAAGCAATGCTTTTAAAATGACTTAATGTAATGCAGTATTAAGATATGTAACAGTTTTAGCCATTCAACAACAGGTGACATATCGCAGGCGAGGATTTCTCTTTCTTCTCCTTGGCAAAATAAGACATTAAATAGGACATGAAAATGAGTCAATAGATTAAACCTAAGAGAAATGATTAGTGAATAAATCAGAACACCAATATATAAAACTACAATAGTCCTTACATATAATGAATCAATCAAATTAGCATAATACATATGGCATACATTTTTAAATGGGTATTCAAAATATTTTTCATTTATATTTTATTGTATTGTGGAACGGCTCTACATAGAATTATTTCAAATTTATACTGGAATAAGAGTGATTTACATATATATACTACACACATATTTACATAAAGCATATTTGTATGTTAAAATAACTTTCTAGAGCTTATTTACACTAATTAAAGAAATTATTAAATTCTTATTTCAGACTTTGATTTAATACCCAACTCTAAAACCTATGCTTTCCTTTGGGTTTAGTGGAGAAATAATAAGACCCTTCAGGCATGCATGTTTCTGTGAATTTCTGAACCCTATCAATTAAAAGATTTTGCCATACACAAAGGATCTTAAAATTTGATCTCTTAAATGTCAAAATAGTAAGTTTCACCCTAGAGGGGGCTCTCTCACCCACTTCGCTATTTTTTTTTTTTCTTTTTTTTTTTAAGCTGGAGTAACAAAGCTCACCTTCTACTTGGAATTTCTTTAGACTGGAGTACTTTGACAGCTCCTCCAGCTTTCCAAACACCAAAGTTCTGTTTTGTTTGTTCTCACACCCCAGTAATTTCCTGCCTCATCCATCCCCATTTATCAAACCCCAACCCTTTTCAAAAACCAGCTGATAAGAAACCTCTTTCAGGAAGCCTTCCTTGATGGCTGAATAAAGAAAGGGTCATCTCCTCCTCTAAAAATAATGTAAATAAAATAAAATAAAATCCTGCATTTTGTTTGTTTCACTCCATGGCACTTGACACTTCTTTTCTCATACAATAATCATTTTTCTAAACGTTACTTCCCCTTCTGGTTTGCAAATGATGTAAACGAATTGGTGTCCATACCCATGCTCCTAGAATATTTTATACAAACTACACTTTCGATTTAGAGTCAATTATTAATGTCAATTAACTTAGAAGTCATTCCAACTCCTCTATTCCCTATGAGAGATGTCATTTCCCACTGTCACTTAGGTATTTCCAACCGAATGCCTTGCAAACTTGGGAGCTGTAAGACTAGCTTCATTATTACACTCACAAAACAGCTCACTCTCGAATTCTGCTAATGGCCTACTATTCATCAAAAAGCAATATAGTCAAGAATGTGGTCTTTGAAGCCAGACTACACTGATCTAGCTTGACCCAGTCACTTACTAGCTGGGTGATTTTTGGCAAGTGACTTAACATCTCTGAGGCTCTACTTCCTCTGCAAAATGGAGTTAAAGATGTCATGGGGTTGTTGTAAAGATCAAATGAGTTACTACAAATGAAGAGCAGAGCCTGGCTCACAATTAGTGATTATTAAATGTTAGCTGTTACTAGTCTCCTCTTCCAGTTATCCAAACTCAAAGCCTCATTCATCATAACCTGCCTTCTCATGCAAACTTTGCCTACTCGTGAAGGTTCTCCATTTAGCGTATCTACGGAAATCATTTCTCATTTTCACTATGCTAGTGTAGACTTTATCACTCATAACCTAAGCGATTAACATACTAATCAAGCCCCCTCATCCCAGCTCGGTCCACCTACCTACCTCCATTCAAGCCATCCTATGTAAAATGCAGTATTAACCTTATTAAAGGTTTGAGCAACATGTCCTTGGCTCTAAATCCTGCCACGGTTCCCTAGTTCCTTCTGAAATACAAAGTTTCAAATACGTACTCATGTAAGGAAACTATCCTAACCTTTATGTCAAGTCTTAGCGCCCCAAACTACACTGCACACACCTTTCGATCAAGCTTTTCTATTATCCATATCCTAAAAATGCTGGAAGTTAACCTCGCATCATGCTCTCTACATAGCTTTGCTGTGGGGACAGAGCCAGGCGTGCAGTTTCCAGGCTCTCAGACTCACGTGGAAAGATGCTGGCTCAGGTACTAAATGGCCATCAGCTGTGATTGGATGGCTATCAGCTGTGGCTAGTTGGCCGTCAGCTGTAACCAGTGAGCCACTGGCCACTAATATACCTGCCGTGGCTATGCTAGCAGCAAAAACGGGGGCTAGCAAGAAGATAGTGGCTGAGCTAGCAAGCGCGGATGGCAGTTAGCACAACGGATTGCAGCTAGCAAGTGAGGTTGGTTGGCAGAGAGAAGTGGAAGGCAGGTTGCGGATCGTGTGGCTCCTGCTTCCTGTGTCTCCAACCCAGCCGCTAGAAAGAATATAGTGGTATGACTCCCATATCTATGGCTCCGTGGGTGTTCCTTTTTGGCCTCACCCTATCCTGCGTTCTTATGTGGGGAGCGGGACAGGAGACCCCACCTGCTACCCTGCATGACACTTGCCCCCCAGGCAGTCATATTCACCTGCTGAAAGTCTAGTCTTCTTTTTTTTTTTAAACCAACTCAGAAAACCCTTATTGACAACTACCTTCAGTCACTAAATTGAATGTGATCTATTCTTCTTTAAACACCCAAAGCTCTCCTCTTTCCTTGTCCCTTTTATGGAAGTCTTGTTTGTCTTGTAGCTGTCTTTCTACCTGGCTTAAAACCTATGCATGATTGTGTATTAGTTGAGGGCAAGAACCTTGATTTACTCTCACGCATACCAATTATAGGGTTTTTCATGGTTCCTGAAACAATGTAGGTGCTAAATTATTTATTGGACAACAAGAAAGTTAGAGACCAAGTATACTGCTCTGATTCTACAAAGTTACATTTTACAGGGAATGACTCTACAAAGTTATATTTTACTTTGGATTTCTGTTTAAGTCTGAGTCTAGATTAGTTTGGTTTAGTTCATGTTGGTTCTTTAAAAATAAATCCTGAACTTAGATGAGTATTAATGCATTTAAATTTAAACAATCAAATATGCATTCAACCACCCCCCCCAACAAAAGGGTATTTTGTTGAAATTTCATAAACTGTAAATACAACTAGTCTCTAGTCCTATAAAAAAACTTTGCATGTAGCAGTAAGATGCTTAGAAAAAAAATGAAAATGGATTTAGGATGGTTTTCTACACTTCTTTTTAACATCTGATTTTCATTCTTACCTTACAATCATCTATGCAAATGACCCTGAGCAAATTCAAATATTTCAAAATAGAGTTTGTGTGCCAAATACTTCACTGAGTAGTTGTTGGCATCAACTTTATGTGATTACCAAAACATATTAACAGTAAGAATCTTTTTGGAGATGGCTAAATCCCTTTATATATTAAAAATATATTTACCTTGCAAGACTCATTTCAAGACATTATATTATTTAAATAGCTATTTCACTTTTAAAGTTAAAAGATTCCTTAGTCACCTGGACATTCAAAGTGAAATAGATACCTAAGTGATTCTTTGTTGGTGCTTCAGAAATGCACTTCATTCAAATCATCATATTACCTTTTTTCCCCCTATAAAAATGTTTAAAGAAAATGGTAGGGTTGCTATTTCTTAGCTACCACTGTGAGGCAATTCTAACTAATGAAAGTCCAGAAATGACAGTTTTCCTATTTCGCAAGAGTATATGCACATAGCCTGGTAAAGTGACCTGTACTTGCCAATAAACTCCACTACTAAGTAATCCCATAGAGAAACCTGGTTATAGGGAAACCAATTCTAACAACTTAAAAGAGCAAGCAAGATACGATTATTGAGCTACAAGGACATTCAATGCAGCACTTTTTGTAATAGCAAAAATCGGAAGTAACTTAAATGACCAACAACAAAGAATCAATAAACATCTTTTCTAATACAACTACCACAACATGCAATGAAATACTATGAAGCCAATGGATAACAATGATAAAGCAGAATGTACACTAATATGAGACAATGTTTACAATTTATCATAAAGTGAAATTGAAGGCTAATCATAAACATACAAATCTATGTTTGTATGTGTATGTGTGAGTGTGTGTGTATGTGTGTCTAAAAAAGGATACATTAAAATGTTTAGTCATTTTTTTCTTTTCGCTTATTTACATTTTTTAAAAATGTCTACAATAGACATATATTTTAATGAGAAAGAAAATGCCAAGAAATACTAATTTGACATCCTTTTCTCTTTGTGTAGTTTCCTCCCAATTTCTTTCTCCATTTCATCCCTAGCCTCAGCCTAGAGGCCACCTCCTTTCTTGAAATCCACAGGAACGGGTGGAAATATGATCATTTTCAGCATGACCACCCATTCTACAAATACTTCACATATGAATAATGAGATATGAACTCTGAAGGAACATAAAGAATCTCAGATAGGTTTATAGTTTTAAGATTCAGTGGGATGAAAGTGAATTATTAACATCCATTAAATAGAGTTTGAATGATTCACAGCCAATTTTATTTTTATAATTGTAATGAAACAGCTGGGATTAAAGTCTATTCATGGACTCATAAGAAATTTGCACTCCACCTACTAAAATTAGTTTCTGCATCCAAAATTCTGATTTGAACATCTGACTGTGAACAAAACAGGCATCATCACACCATGCCAAGAAACTGAGGAAACAGACTTTAAGCATGCCGTATTTTCACCAGTGTTATTTTATTTCTCATTGTGCATACTTCCCTTTATCATTCTTCATAAGCAGCCCCTTAACAGCATGAGTCTTTGAAACAAAGTTATTTTCAAAGAAGGAGCTTTCTTGTGTAAGATAAACTCCAAGAATATAATTATTGCAGAGGTGAGACTATGGTGACCATTGTTTACAATGTATGGATTCTCAACCATTAGAGGGAAGTATGATTGAAGAGCCTGTGTATCAAATGTGTGATATCTCTTTGGATACCGGCATCTCAAAGTGTAAAATACAAGATTTTTCTTTTCAAGTTGCCTCGGGTAGCTTTAAGTCACAGATCTCAAAGGTTAAAGATTTTCTGGAAAATGTACTTGGCCCTAGAATTTGCAATTTTAAAGAGATGAGAGCAAATCTATACCTCTCTCGATATAATTTTCCAAAGAAGGAAATAGTACATAAAGATGGAGTGACTCACCCAGGGTCACACGGCTAGTTAGTCACAAACTGAGGCTAGAACATAAAGCTTTCTTTCCTCCAATCCAGTACTCTTTCCACTACATCACAAGGGTAGAGTAAAAGAAAACAGGAAGTGTAATTTTACTGGAAAATAAAATCCAGTCAAGCCTGAATCACAGCCAGAAACAGCCTATTAAAGGTGGAACACACCCACTTCCAAACCTAACTGGAACCTCAAAGGGCTAGACATACTACTCAAGAATAATTAGGATCTATTTTGAAGTCTTCAGAAATATTTAAATCACCTGGGAATTTGAGGCAAGTTCTGAATTTTGATTTGATTTATAAAACCATGTTATATTAATTATGTTAATTTTATTGTGTTTAGCATAAAGTTTTGAGAGGCAAATTGACTAGTTAATTTATAGACCATCGGATGCCCATCTAGACAATCCACACGTTAAAAACTTTCAGTTTTCTTTGAATTAATTCTGTAATTCAGACAAGTAGATGGATTTTCAAAAATTTTAGGTTGTAAATTCCTGACATTAAGAATTAGACAAACCAAACACGGATATCTCCTAAAATGTGGCCAGTATTGCTTCATTTGTACCATGCTTTGCAAAACACATGTGTTTCTAAAAAGTTTCTAAAAAGCAAATAAAAGTGGTTTCATTTTTTAAATGTATGTAGCTGGAAAGAAATTTTAAGTTTCATACTGAGTTCTTGTTTTTAAAGTGAATAATTATTTCTAAGTAAAGTGAATAGCTCTCTCAAATGTTACCTTTGAAAGTTTCTAGATTCCCATATATAAAAGCCTGACTTAAAACTTGCATATATAAAGGACGTTGTACATGTTTTCATCAATGTTATTAATTGGTTAAGAATAGCCTGAGACAGTATATTGCTGGCATATAACAAACACAAAGTCCATACTAATTGAGGACGTATGCTTTCCCTGTCCTTTTAATACTTTATTATAATAGAGAGTATTCTGACATTCAAAACTCCTACGAAAGGAAAATACTTTTTAATGGAATCAAGATAAGTATTTCAGCAACAAATTAAAATAAAGATCCTTACATTTCATATTTTTAAAAAAGTTCCTTTTTGATTCTTCTCCTTCAATGCCTACACCATTACCCGCCAGATCCAACACACATCCAAGAAAGGTAAAAACTTTAAAACTGGGTTGAGAAATTGTGAAAGTTAGCAAGACATCGTCCATGGAGGCAAAATAAAAACAAGGAAAAAGGGAAATGTCCACCCTAAAAAGGGCCAACTTAGCTAAGCTGATTGCTTTCACTTAAGACACATGGCTCAACTCTACTTAGGAAAATGGGTCTTGCTTGAAAATAAATTTCTCTACAAGATAGACTATGGTGCACACGCAATGTTAGGGAAGCACATCATCCTATATACCAGGCGACTGGGCCTTTGTTATATTCCACCTACATGATTAGAAATAGCTCTTAAAAATTATCATTCGCTTTTTCTTTCATTATCTGCATTCATCATTAAATAAGCCAGCTTACAGTTTCACAGTTAATCCTTAACTAAACATTTCTAGGATATTATTCTTCCAGCATTATTTATGAGCCAATTTATTTTGTGTCTTAAAAATGGCCCTCGTAGATGACAGTGACTTGGACACAGAACGCCATGTGTTATCAGTCATGAATTTTCTCATTGAAATAACTGAAATTACCGTATGAGAAATTATCCTAAGGAAATGATAAAACAATAAAACCCAATAAAATAATAAAAGGAGGTTCATCCAAGTTCCTTTACAACCAAGAACTGGAAGTCGCCTAATTGTTCATCAATAGGGGATGGGTTAACCATATTATGATATAGATATTTCATGGTATAATGGGGAGGCAAACAAACATTGTGGGTTATATTAGTTAATGGGAAAAGATGTCCACAATTTATTGTTAAATGAAATGAGATGATAAGAGGGAGGCACATGATCCTATACTTGAATAAGACATATATTTGCATACACACAAAGAATAAATGAGACATCAAAATATGAATAGAAAAGTATTGGTGGGTTGGAATTTATGAGCTTTACAGTGTTCTATATCCCCAACTTCTTTTTCAATGAGTATGTATCACTCGCATACTTTTCAAAAAAAGATTTTTCTGTTTTGTACATAAAACACATAAAAAGTTTATGTTTCGATACAACAAATTATTCTGAAATTGTAGAAAGCCATCCAAGCAAGTGATTATTAACAAATCACTGAGGGTCAACGGATTCTGGAGTCAAATGGTCAGTGTTAAAATTGTATCTCTGCCATCATAAACAGTGTGACTTTAGATAAGTTCATGCATCTCTCTGCCTCAGTTTCCTCATCTAAATAAAAGAGATAATAACAGCTTCAACCCTCAAGGGTTTTTAGTGAGGATGAAAGGAGTTCACTGAGTAAGAAGGTAATGGAAAGGCAGTCAACTTTAAATCCTAGAAACTGAAATGTTTGGCAATTAATTGTACTTGGCAATCAATTACGAATAGCCATCTATTTTAAGCAAATACTTTATTTTTGAATGCTTTCATGCATCGGAATGTAACCTTCTAAAGTATTTTGCCAGGTTTTGTCTTCCTCCTCGAGAATTGAAACTGGACAGCTACTAATGCAGCACTGGGCTGCATAGCACAAGCATTCGTAACCTGTCCGGTTCATGAGCAGTTAAACTCAGCAAGTTAACTCACTGAGAACAGACTATTTTATGGGACATTAGTCTACCAAGACTTTTTTTTTTCATGATTTAGTGTAAGTCTTGAATCCCAAATTGTAAACAAAATGTAACACCATGAGCAAATGCAGTTCAACAAATCACATTTACCATTTCTTACCATTTTCTTCACACACACTCATTTTTTATCAAAATCTGTTTTTAAAAATCTTTCAATTGGTATCCAAATTCTCCTAAAAGTTTGACTTGTAATCTCTACTCATCTTTCTTAAAAATGTTAATAAAATTGTAAGTGCATTTTGCCTTTTAAAAATATATCTTAGCTTTTTCTGATTAGTCATGATGTTACAGGTAGGTAAATTTCCAGGGTATGAAATGGTTCATCCCATTCGTAATTGATATGCCAAAATTAAATCTCCTAAACTGAGAAACTATATTTTGTAAGAGGCAAGTTAACATGTGAAATTACGTGTGTGAGCTATTTGATCATTCTGACATGAATAATGATACCAAATACTCAATCTATCACATTACAAATGTCCTGTACTTACAAAAACAAAAGACTCTTTTGCCTTATTCTTAATCGCTGGTAACAACATAAGAAAATATGCCATAAGATAAAGTATTATGGATTTTTTTCTCCCCAAATAACGTCATATTCCAGATTCTATTTTATTTGTAAATTAAATCTAATTATAAACATCTATAAAATGGGAATGCTTCTCCGAAATGAAGAAAGCAAGTTCTTCAAACTTCACAGAAACTATCTGCATCTCCTTGAACAAATAACCCAACTAAGTCCAGCAATATCCTGACTGCCACGCTTCCTTGAGTTAACTGGTAGACCATCCTAATCATCAGTGTCCTCATCTGTAAACACTTAATGGAATTTCTCTAACAGAGTCAAAGGGAAGAGAGAATAAAAGAATATGGCAATGGAAAGAGCCTTTACTTTTTTGGTAGGAACAAATAACAAAATACACAAAAATCCAAGTTAACAAATTTCCTTGGCATTTTAGGTAATTAACAGTTCTGTTCAATCCATCCATCAGACTGGCCTTTGCCAGAAAAATACTAGATTCACATCAAGGCTGTGTAGCTCATGGCTGACACACTTTTGAATCATTCTGTATCTATCCTCCTGAAACTTGGACCACCTTCTATACACTCTTCACTTCCAACATCTAAGACTGCTCAACAATGGGTTGCTTTCGAGGCCCTGTTATCTCCCGACTTACACAGTCTGTGAAAAAAGGAAGCCAAGCAAAAGATAGTTATACAGGAAATAATTAACAGATACTGTGCTGAAGGATACCATTTCACAGTGACTACACACTTACAGCCCAATTCACTCAAAGATACATCTGCTTCCCCTGCCTTGGAAACCTGGGCCAGCAGAACTATGCCAGACTTCACAAAAGGCCTCGGTTACAAAAAAGAAAAAAAAAAGTGCTTTTTAGAAATACTGGGGCCAATGGAGCTGACTTATAAAAAAGAAATTAGAATAACAGGAAATCCTATTAGTCAAACCAATGAAAGCAAACAGGCAGGTATCAAATTGGTTTTAGTTGTGATCTACTTTCAAAAATGGTATGCCAATATAAAAAATGAATAACCAATAAAGAAAAAGAAAGAAAATAAGCTAGCAAGATTTTATTTGATAAAAACAATTAAAATGGTCCAGTTCATTATTACATATAATTGTTTCAATGAACGGATTGTATTTTTAGAGTAAATCTATAATATATTTGAATTAAACCATACCCTTTTCTAATAGGTGACAACAGAAATATTTCTATGTAGGGCAGAAGCACAGAGATATACAAGGATTGTTACACTCTGGGTATAGTAAATGGTTTTTAATGCTTTATTCTTGAACAAATCAAATATGAACGGCTACCTGAAGAGAAATGTTTATCAAAATGACCTAAAAACTACTGTTTCGTAAGCAATGATTAGGAAGATGTATGCTTCCCATATATCCTGGTATAGTTTGTTCTCTTTGGTATTTGACATATACATATACAAAAAATTCAAATGGGGTCAGGAAAACAGTTACGTACATAAACATGATAATAAGTCAAGACCACCTCTATGATAACTAAAAGGCTGCTTTTAGTGTCATTAAACATGAAGCAAAACAATAAATATCAGCTTTTTCAGTTGAGACCATCTTTAGTTAAAAAAAGTTCCTGCGATCTTCTGTCAGTGGTTGTAAAGGCATTCAACACTGTCGCTTGTTTGAACGTCTGTTTGGCTGCCAATGGACTGTCCCCAAAAGAACATTTTTGCATCTCAATAGACTGTCCGGTATCAACAATCTTTAAACTATAAATTTAACGCCTCTGAAGAAAGAGGAAATAACATCTGCTTTGTACTGTCTTGGTATCACATTTACAAAACGAACAAATCATCATACTACTTTGCACTTATCTAGAACCCTGCATCTGACGATCTCAAATGGCCTGACAAACATTAATTAACTAAGCTGCACAGCACTCCTGTGAGGACAGCAGGCATACGATCCCCTCTGAGAGAGAGATGAACGGAGATTCTTGGAGGCCCTTCCTTTGATAGTCAATGGTTCAACTTGGCACTCGACTCCCACAGCCAATGGCTAAACATCTCTGCCAAAACCAAGCAGTTGAAAGAGTGCACCTTAAAACGGACACATTTCCTAAATAAATGTACACTGGAACTAAAATCAGTCTCAAAAAGATTTTTCACCTAGATACATGAAGAAAGTGGGCTGATAACTATGGTGTTTGAACCTGTGGAAGAATCAGAGCCTACAATTCTGCTCTGACAAATGACAATGCTGATTTGCCATACGCCACCATAAACGACAGATTTACCAACTAATCTTAATTATACTTCTGCGATTCGTTAACAAACAAAAAAAATGCATTTGATACTGCCAAAATCTTTGTGAAATATAATGACAGATGTTTTGTTCCTATCAGTGTGGTTATCAGTTAAAAGAAAGTTTTCCGTGATAAAACTCAATCTAAAAAGTCAATTACAAGAAGGAAATCTAGAATTTCTTATCTGGAAATAATAAGATGAACACAGTTGCATCTGCACAAGAGTATATCTAGTAAATAAATAAAGCAATAATTTTGTCGGAATATATTAGGTTGGTGCAAAAGTAATTGCGGTTTTTGCAATTATTTTTAACCTTTTAAACCGCAATTACTTTTGCACCAACCTAATACATTATAGAAGAGACTGGTCAGAAATAAGTCACACAACCGTACTGAGTTCTCACTATACTACACTGTTTAGGTTAAAATGAGAAAGAGACATCTATAGGAATATATAAAACCAATATAAGTTTTGCTTTTAGCACAGGCAATATTAAATATGTTAACCTCTTCACAGAGCCAATTTTTAAGTTGAAATAAAACCACTGCATTTTAAAAACATTTCCAGGACCTTATTCATGTTTTAAAAGATCTATTCTAGAAGTTTTAAAAGAGTAACAATTAAAGTTTGCATATAAACGTGGACTATTTCTAGCAGAGTCAAAAGGCTTTTTAAATATCTCTTCCTACTCACAAAGAAAAAACCCCACAATTTTATAAAACCATTGAGTAATTGATACACAGCAAAAACCTAATTTTCATAAAGTAAATCACGAGATAATGCATATGCTAATGTGTCCTCTGCCACTCAAAGCACAATGGTCAACACAGATCACATACACAATTTAAATTTTTTATAAGGAGATCAATTCCATACTAGTAACAAGGAAAAAGTATGAAGACATTCACTAAATGAAAATATACATAAGTAATCTGTTACTAAACACAAAACTAAAAGTCAAACATTGATTTATGCAAAGACAAAAAAACAAAACAACCCAGAATATTTTGAAACTTTAGCTCTTCTCTGTGATTCTGATATTTCCTTCCTTACTTTGAGTACAGCAAAATTTCATAACTAAAACCAGTTTAGAAACATGTATCAAACAGACCAATATTCTGAAAACATAATTATATTCTTTGTTACATGACTCCAACTATTCAGCCTACTCTTTAAAAATGTTTCCATTATTTACCAGCAGTGTTAATTTTAAATTAATATTTTCTGCTGGAAAATTTTCCATATTAACTCTTGATATCACATTCTAAAGTAATTATAGATAATAGTCAACTTTTTTACTGTTAGTATTAAAAACTATATGTACAAATGTATTTACAAATATGTATATTCTATTAATTCTATATTGCGTGCACTATTTAATTAAAAATTACTTTTAAAACCTATTTTCCATTTCTTAAATTGCTTCTAAATAAACTTGCCAAACAGGAAGGTCATTTCAAGTTCTAGTCTACTATTCCCACTCAAAATTCAATATGATATTCTATATTTATATATTTATACAGACCACTGCATTTTTATTCAAAACATGTAAATTACATTTGCATATTTAAATTGTGTATTTATAAATTTTTACAGGACACCACTACTATGTCAACCTCTATAATTACAAAATTAAAGTACACTGTTTTGCCTTTCGTAAATATGATGGTGATATTCTACTGGGTTTTCCCTCACTGATGGCAGAGGAGTAAACTGAGAAGTTTGTATTTGCTATGATAACTTAGTAATACTAATTTCTAGCACCAGAGTAAAATTCTTGGCAAATTCCCAATCAGAATAGGCTCTCCTTCTTAATTCTCTTAGGTGTCTTAAAGAGCTGATCAGCTAAGATATGTGTACATTACGATTTTAAAATTTGATTAATGCATTAAATGTTTCCCAATAAATTAAATTAGCTATGCTTTCTTTTCCAAATATCCAATAAAACTGGTGATTTCCAAAAGCATTATTCAAATACAATGAAAACGTAAATTTTACAGATTCAAATTTTACTAAAAACACAGAAAATGATTTAAGACTCTCTCTCTCTCTCTCTCTCTCTCTCTCTCTCTCTCTCTCTCTCTCTCTCTCTCTCTCTTTCTCCACACACACACACACACACACAGGGGGTGTCAAAAAATGTATACACATGACTTGTATTGATTTTTTGATATTGGTATATATTGAGTATTACAATTTTAATACAGTTTTTTTTTTCCTTTCTTAAAATCTGTATACATTTTTGTGGCACCCTCTGTACACACACACACACACACACACACACACACAAATATGCATATATTTTTAAAATATTGTCAGCTCTCAGAATTTAGTAGATGATGTCCAAGGATGATGTCCAAGGATCACAAATCATATGGTTTGGAATTTTATTATTCTTTGTAGAACATGGTTAAATAGTCTTCTGATGAAGATTTACTACTTCAGCAGCTAATGTGGAGGAACTGAAAAGACAGTTGAAATGATGCAACAGAAACTTGAAGTCAGGGAATTAAGGAAGTGGAGGAATTGAAAAAACCAAATTTTTCGAAAAGTATTATCATCCTCAGCTTAACTGAAGAATGTAACTATCATGCTCAGGTTTTAGACTTCACTGCCTAATATATTATTTGTCACTCCAAAGTCTTAGTGCATATAAATGGTGGCAGAAAAAGTAATATTCCAGAAACAGTCCAAAAGAGTCAAACAATTTAGTTTCCAATGAAGGTGTCCCAGATGAAAACAATTTTAAGTGGGGGGGGAAAGAGTGGGGAGCTCTAGGGATAGATGTAAGTCACCCATTTACACCATGCACTCACGATGCAATATGAAAATTTAAATTTAAAAACTTAGGACATGTCATTCCTGACTTATAACCAGAAACCATAAGATCCCCTTGAGACCAGAAGAGTCCCGACACGCCAAAAATAACCAGCATTTACAATTATAAAAATGCAGCTCCCTATATATTTATCTGAAAGAAGTTCTCTGATTTGAACACCCTCCTGAAGGACACAGGAACTATTTCTCTTCTTTCCAAAGTTACTTATACTACTTCCCCGGCACGGCAGGATACTTTTTCTCAAGGTACAGGGGGCATCACCTCCTCTGCATTGAAGCCCTTCTCTTAGCTCCAGGGCATGAGTGCAGCCAGAAAAGGTAACAGCTTTTATAATTAACAGTGCACGTCTCAGGGGTGTTTCCTAACTCCACTGCAGAATACCTGAGAAGCACAGATAGGCTTCAGAGCATCAGCAGGAAATGAGAGCAGAGTAGCCAACCAGACGTTGGAAAGAGCAATTTTTCTCCACAGACTACATCCAGAGAGAACCAATAGTCTGGTTCTCACTGATGCAGGTCAAAGCATCCGGCTGCCTGAACTTTATTTCCTAACTGGCTCTTTTGTTATGGTTAGCTGGTTTCTGATCCTACCATAGATGCGTGAACAAAGCTTCGAAATCATCCAGAAGCTCAAAACTTTCTAAAGAATCAAGGTGAAATGTTGAAGCGGTGATGCCTTAGGCAAAAAACAAGCATCATTTATTGAGAGCTCATGAGTTTCAAAGTCTAAAAGATTTCTTGACAATTGCTGAATCTACACAGCAGGGAGAGAGTGAGCAAGGACCTTATCTTATGTCGAGGTTTGGTTTTGTTTTTCCACATGGGACTATGTCTTTCTTCCTAAAAGAGCCCAATAATATAAAATGCACTATTCTCTTCAGATGCCCTTCACACCATTCACACTGAAGTCTATCTCATTTTTCCCTTCTTGGCAACTCAATGACAACAAAGCTTTGCCAGTTGTACATAATTACCCTGTGAGTTTTAAAAAAAGCAAAAAAAAAAAAAAATCCCACTACATTTCTGTATTAGCATCTCAACAAGGGCTTTGCATCCTTAGTGATTTAAATCTCTGCTAATTTCCCTATTCATCATGCAGTGGGTCGCACCACCTTAAAATTTAAAAGCCATGAAGTTATTTTAATGTAACAGGTGTGCGTCCTTCTGGGACTGTGAGCCTCCCTCTTCCAAGTGTGGCCTCATTGCTTTGTCAAGTCACCAGGAAGGCCTAACCAACATTCAATCTGAACTAAGAGCAGTGACAAACAAGTGACTGCCCACTGTCGTATCAAGTATGCGTACAGGACACACACACACACACACACACACACACACACACACACACACGAGCCCCTTTCTGCCACTTCGTCCTTAGAAGTATAAATCCCCACTCTGAAACAAATCATCTCGGTTCCCTTGGTAAGAAAGACATGATACTAAATGTAGAGACTGTGTGTGTCCCCCGTTTTCCCTTTAAGATATAGGAATTATTTAAAAAATAAACCTTCCTACCCGTAACAGGGACTGGGATTCGTCCTTGGACTTGTTTTCCGCGGAGGAAGCATACTGCTGGGTGAGGGCGCCCGTCTTCTCTCCCGCGGCTGGCACCCCCTGCAGGTACGCCTTGGTCTCCACAGCCAAGCCATACATGGGGCGCGCCAGGTGGGCCGCTTCTACGTTGGGGCTATCCCTTAGAGTCTTTGTCTGCTCTTGGGCGCCGGACACAGGCGTCAGAAGCCCCAGGCTCGCTGGAGTGTAGGATGGACTGCCCCGCAGGATGTCGGCCCCTCTCCAAGTCATGTTGCGAAGGTCATCACTTGAACTCTCGGTCCAAACTTTTTCTTTTAGCCCGTCCTTATCGTCTAGCTTCTCCCTCTTCACCACACTCTCGGAAACTGGCTCTCCCATTTTAGAGTCTGGGTTGAGCAGACTGTAGACCTTGAGGTCAATTTTGGGCTCCTCCTTGATGGTGGATATGGCCTGACCGTCCTCTTCGCCATTGGCTGTAGTGATGTCCTGTTCCTGGCAGTGAACAGTGTTGAAGTGTTCCAGTAGTGACTGAGTATCGGCAGCTGTGAAACTACACTGACGGCATTTGTAGCAGCTGTGTGCTCTCCTGGAGAAGAAGAAAACAGTCATGGGAAATCGAGCATTCTGAAGGGCTTTTAAAAGACTTCTCTTTAAGCATCTGAATGTTATCTCACCCAATGTCATAGGTAGAACGAAATACAATATTCCCAACATCCAGAAACTGCAATGTTAGTAACTGGCATTTTCCGTTCGTTCTATGCAAAGAACGTGGCATTCCCTTTTGTTATATTAGTGATAACAGGTATACACACACTCATACACACTTAGGTGCACACCCTCCAGCCAATTCACATTTCAAACTTGTTGGTTTATTATTGAATGACCTGATCTGTTCACTTCACCCTAACTGGATAATCACTGATTCTGGATTACTTAAGTAGATATTTATATGTTTTTCACCCTTTTTTTCATCACCTTTTCACTGTTTATTTAAACTGAATTGAGTGTTTTTCACTATAAACATACATACATTTCTGATGCTGAAGTGCTTGGTGCAGCTTTTATGTATATTAAAATATATTTCACCTGATGATCACAATGTTCTCTATCATAAAATTCAATCCAATTAGTCAAAGAAAAATGGTTGACTGATCTACGTAATCTAGTGAGATGTATTAGAAGCTCAAGGTTTTCTAAACAAATTCTATCTGTAAGAACGTACGAATCTTCAACAAATTGAGTGTCTGTTAGGTGTCAAGAAGCATGAGGAGGCATACAGGTAAATGCATTAAAAAAGTGTGTAGGAATCTGTGTTTATGTGTAAGTGTTTTCTTTTAAAAGGCAGAGAACAAGATCTGATTGTTGACTTTCATAGAATCTTCTGCTGTTAAAGACAGAACAGTAACTGTTAAAATAGGGCAAATGTTTGATTAACAAAGAACAGAGAGCACTGTGTCCTGAAAGGCATACCAGAAAGGTACACAAATGATTTGGAATGAGACATACTTGCTTTAAAAGCCTTTTATGGCTCTCTAAATACATACCATGTGGAACACGTGCTGCTCCACTGATATACTATGTTAGGAGTTACTAACTTAAAGTAATGAAATAAATTTAGGAGTTATTACTTAAAGCCAGTGCCATATATATTTGCAGATAATCATCACAATATTGCTTTGCCAGGTACTGGATACCTATTTTTGAATAAAAGGCACAGAGGCCTTGTGCGTCTGGTGTTTATAGAGTCTAGTTGAGAATGACAATTTCACGTCAAGACTAAACTATGTAAGTACCAACCGTGATATGTGTTGTGAATTAAATGGATAAGATGGTAATGGGTGAAAGGACTGCGTAAGGTAGTTAGGAAGGTCTTTCTGGGGGAGATATATAAAACCAAAGGATGAAAATTAGCTCTTCTTGTAGGAGGAAGAAGGAGGGGAAAGGAAGCATATTCTAGCAAGTCGGAGCTACTGAAAAGAGGCCATTGCTACTTCAGAGGAATAAATAAAATATCCATCAACAAGCTGGAAGGGTCATCTAGAGCTTTGTAGACCATGGTAAGGAGGTGGATATCTTCAAAGGTTAAGGGAAGCATTTGCAAAATTATAAGCAGAGGAGTAGCATGGTTAAATGTATATGTGAATCCCTTTGGGACTGTAATAGTTTATTGAATAACTTCATTCCCTTATGAGACCCGGCCGATGGCTGAAAATCCAAACCAATGTTCCTGTTTGTGGAAGCAAAATTCAAAATTATTATGACATGTAACAAAATCTCAACCAATATTTGTGGAGAGTACTTAATGTTATCACAATTATCTTCTTATCATTAAGAACTTATATTGGTTGGATAAATACGGACATGTAACTTTTTCGAGAATAGTGTTTTTCATCTTTTCTCCTACTTTTCTTCATTATTTAAGTAATAAACATAAAACAAAAGGAAATACAACAAATAATAAGTAAAACTGATTTTTTTGATGATGAATTGACCATAAAAATATTACTAGAACACTAAAACTAATTTTTTCAAGTGAAAGAAGCCTACCTTTTAAGGAAAGGATGTCTATCACCCAGAGTAAGAATCTTGCCACCAATGTTCAAAAACATTAAGCCCACCAGGGACAATAGACAAAACCTAAAATCTAGGATGTACCACCTCTGGGAACCTCATCCAAAGTATGTTCTTACCAAAACTATATTCGAGTCTGATGCAATGGGAGATAAACTCCTAAACTCAAAATGATAACAAAATATTGCTAGGTTGACGAAGTTCAATCATGCTGACACAAGTGGATTTCTCAGATTAGTTGAAAGTTCAATACATACCTATGAAATACCCTCCTGATGACATACCACATAAGCTATTGAGTCATGAAAATTAGAAATAAACTCAGGAAGCATATTGGCAAGTTCTGATGGACCTTTACTCCCTGACAGTTCCAATGAGTTCACTGCCCACTGTGCCCGTGAGCTTACAGTTTCCCTGACATAGTGTGGGATCTCTGCTTGGAAACTGTGATGGGATCTCTGCCTATAAATCAAGACTATAAATCGCCACTGGTACTTCTATCAAAATTTCCAAAGAATTCATGAAATGAAGATGGTATATTATTATTAGGGCAACAAGAAGGAGAAAGTAGCAACGTAAAAAAGAAATTACAAGATTCTAGAGCACCACAGGACAAAATTATTTTAAGACAGCAGGCTCACTGTTCTTATGGGAAAAGTAAGTTGCTCCACTGAAAGAGTGAAAACTCTAGAACCAGAAAGCCTGCTTTTTCAATCTTAGCTCTGTATTTTACAATATATGTGACTTTGAGTATTTTACTGAACCTGCCTCAATTTCCTCATCTGAAAAATGAAAATAATAATGACTCAACATAGGGTTCTTGTGCATATTAAGTAAATAACACTCATAGTAAATAAATAAGCAAGTAAGGGTTAACCAATTGCTCCACCCTTCCTCCTATAAAAACCTTGCATTTGTACAACCCCTTGGAGGTCCTTCTAATCCCTAGATGGGTTGTTGCCTGATGGATGAATTGCTTAATTAAAGACAATTAGATCTTCACATTTACTGGGCTGAATTTTGTTTTTTAACACCAGTATGAATCCAAAAATTAAATGAAACCCCTCTCTACAGTGTGAATGTGAATTCCGTACTTTCTGTGCAAAGGAGTTTAAACTTACAAACTGGTGTTTTGGTATCATGATTTTCCACCCCCCATGTACCTTAACTATGACAGACATAATTTTTAAAACCAAGTTAATTTCCTAGAAGATCCCTTGCTTTAAGACATGGCCAGGTAGAATATATTCTGTGGCTTTTCTGCTTCACCTCGTCATGTTCAATGGCCTGAAAGATTGAGCAGTTTAGCAGTTTACTGCTTAATTGTGAAGCTTGACTCTTTTTCATTAAGAGCAGTAACACCCAGAATGTTAAGGTTCTCAGTAACAAAGATAGAAAGGGCATTCATTACCTTTAGTATTTTAAGGTGGGGATGTCTTGTGAGTGTGTTCATTAAGATGGTTTAGAGCCATAATATATCTAGTAATATAGGTAACTAATCCAGATTATGTGCCTCCGATATTTACTTATTGTGCAATCTAGAAAGGTCCTGAGCCACTCCCCTCATTCACCAAATAAAAATAAATGCACCCAAGCCTTGCCCATTATTTATTGGTACTTCCTCCTAAACACACAAGGCCCTGGGCCGTTGTCCAGACAATGAATTCATCACAAAGTGTTATACTCTGAAACACGGTGTCTGGGCTTCCAGGTTCTCTAGTTTCAAGTTCCTGTCCTAGTGAACAACTCCCTGACTCTTTACAGGTCTCAGCAAGAGCTGCTTTGATGTGCCCCACAGAGGAGCCCTTGATCCAACCAATATAGGGAAAACCTTCCATGATACAGATGCTGGAGAACCGTCAAAATGCAAGGCACGGTGGGGACTGGGTGCAAAGCAAAAAGGAAACAGCAACTGCAGAGGTAAGTTTTCAGTGAGAACGAGGTTTTACGTTGAAAAGGAAAACACATTTTAACAGGAAGGATATTAAAATAAGGTGGTCATAACAAACCCAACTCACAGACCTTTTCTTTTGAAGAGTTCAAAGCACTCACATATACATGATCTCACATTCCCCTGAAGTACAAAGCCTATTTTACAGAGAGTGAAATGAAGAAACCATGACTTGTCCGTTGAGTCTGTATCAGGTCAAAAATATAGGCCTTCTATCTCCCAGATCAATGTTCTATTTTTTCTGTCCTCTGCTGCCTGAATTTTTAACTGCATACTAAGTTAAATGCAAGCACAGACGATATGAAAAATCAAAACGTAGGTAATGTAAAATGAAAACATAAGGGATGGAAAAGGTCTTCTAACTGGTAGGAAAGAGACCGACTCAAGCAATGCTTTGCAAAACAAGCTATGTACAGCACTGCAACTGAAGGAGTTTCTTAGCAATACATATTCCAGGGTCTCTCTGTGGCATGACTTAATCAGCACTGCCTGGGCATAACCGGAGAATCTGAATTTGTAACAAGGTCCTCAGGTGATAACCAATTCAGGGACCAGTAGCTATAGTAGTAGATACCAACTCAAGGAACACACTCATAAGACATCCGCCAACCCCCATGACTTGAATAAAACACATAATTTCCTTATTATGTTATTCAGAATCTTAAGATTCTGGGATATGACTACTATTAATGAAAAGAGAGCAGAGCTTACCAATTACGCAGTAAACTGCTAAACTGCTCAATCTTTCAGGCCATTGAACACTACATGAAATGGAAAAGGTAATTTGCAACTTAGTACGCGCAAGACCTGAAGGAGTTCTTTCTCCCTATAATAGCAGTCTTACATGACAGAAAATATATTTAAAAGACAACACTACTCCACTTTCAAAAGCTTGGAGCAATAGAAACTATAGTAACTAATATAAATCTATACTAATATCTAGAGCGGTGCTTCTCAAATTCTAACATGAATAGGAATCACCTGGGAATCTTGTTGAACTTCAGATGCTGATTCTGGAAATCTAAGGTGGGACCCAAAATTCTGTATTTCTTACAAGCTCCCAGACAATGCTGATGTGATTGGTCCCCAGACTACACCTTAAGTAGCAAGAATCATGAAGCCATAGTCAGAAATAACGTCAAGATGGGTAGTAGTCTGGAATGAACTCTCAGTATACATACTCAGCACTTGATAGAACATTCCCAAATGAATTCTTTATGATGAGCAATTTCTTTTTCTCTGAAAGCACATACAATATTACTCTCCTCTGAGAGTCAACACTAAACAGCTTTAAAACTATAAACATGACATTGTCAAGAATAATCCCCAAACAGTACTTCATCTTTTTCATCTCATTGTTTGGGGCTCATTTTTAATATTCTTCAGTGCCAGGCTACTTATAGATATTATCCCACAACAATCACAAAGAGTACGTATTTCCAGTGCTACCTCACAGCACAAAAACCTGAAGCACAGAGAAGTCAATTCACATAAAATAATCTGGGGGGCACAAAACAGTATCTTAACTCTTGTCCAGGGTTACTCTTTCATGTCTGTTGTTTGGTACTTGATGCAATGTAACTGGCGTATTCAGGATTTAATGCCTGAAAGATTTGGGCATATTCTAGGATGTATGTTACTCTCAATTCTAACTGAGAAGACCTTCAACATAATGCCATGTCCCCAAAGAATAAAAATAGATGATTTCAAACCCTAGTATAAGAAACATTTCTCAAGAATAGAAGTTTAGTCATCGTGAAATTATTAGTTTGGATTCTCCTCTAAACTGTTAAGGATGTTCCATTTTATTAGCATTAATATGAAAATCTAAAAAAGGTTCAGGGAATTTCCCTCAATTTCTCAAGATCCACCTTAACCACCTTCTGATCCATAAACACATCCCAAATGATTCAACCCAAGAGTAAACCTAGCATTCCTCTGTGCTACTCTGAAACTCTGTGTTCCTCTGAGGATTTTTTCCACATTGTCTTTTATCAAAACCCTGTGTAAATCTTACTTTGCAGTTATATTATAATTGCCTTAAGATCAAGATCAAAGCTCATGCATCTCTGTACCTCTCCAACACCATGCAGAATATCCAGTCAATTAGTAAATATCTGCTTAATAACCAAAAGAACATACCTGTGGGGGAGGAGAAACTTTCCTCTACCCTCAAGGTTCTTTTGGCTGGCCTAATCAAATAGACATGAGACAGATCAGGAAGAGAAAAATAACGAAATTTAATTCACACATATGTATGGGTATCCTGCATACATGAGAGAGTCAGAGACCACACATGCAGGAGAGGTTCAGAGACAGAAAAGAAACGTGAGTATGTAAGACATTCTGAGCTAGAGATAAGGTAAGGTGACTTGGGAGCTTCAAAGGGTCATTGCAGGATGATAAGAGCAGACACTTCAGCAGTTTGTTCTCCCCATTATGGGCAAGGCCCTTAATTCAAGTTCTTCCAGGTAGTCAAGGGAGGGGCAGAAGTTTCTCCTAAGCCTATAGCTAAAGTTGTTCTTAACTCAAAACAATCCACATATCATAGAAGCACATTTTGGGTTGATTAGCTCTGAACCCCGACAAACCACTCCAGCTCTGGGAGAGTCCAGGATATTGGATTTAATAGGCAGAGCCATAAGGTGGCAGAGAAATATTAAGGGGTACATAGATATTTTGCAGATAGTATATTTTGAGTGGTCCTCTGAATAAATTCAATTATTTACAAACTCCTAGAACTTCTGGTTACATTAAGCCAAACTAATTTAAAGGACATTACAAATATATGCTTTGTATTAACGTAAATTCTACACTCTCCTGCCAACTTGATAGCAAACACTCTCCTCATACTAGATGTCATTTTGTAGGTCTCCCTAGCATAAGATTGCCAGATAAAACAGAGGACGCCCAGTTAAATTTCAATGTCAGATAATAAACAAATAATATTTTAGTGCAAATATGTCACATGTAATATTTGGGATATACTCATATATGAAATCTCAGTATGTGCCATGCAGTATTGTGCAATGCAATACAATGACGACATGAATCAAAGAAAATGATAAAAGAGCTAAATCATCCTTTGCCTCTGGAAAAGGCTTTCTTAAAAAAGGCCAAATTGTACCTAATTCAAGTGACTTTTAAAATTTCTGTAAGAAGAGATGTTTTATTCCTTATCCTACTTGACAGAATTTTTACGTGTTATAAAAAGCATTTATTTCAGGTCTATCCATATTTCAATGCACAGCAGCCTTTTATCCTCGTAGCAGCATTTCATTCACTAGTAGAGATTAAACATGTTTTCATAATTCAAAAAGGACTGAGGTTTTCAAGATGCTACAAAAAGTTAGCTAAAAGATGCTACTCTTTTACTCTGTTTTCGTGGTATACCACCTCACAGTACATGTGAAGTCAGCTCTGAGCAATGCTTTGTTTTTCTCCTTTAAATGTTACCTTTCAGAGATATATGCCATCACTTGAAAAGATCTCCTTTACCGAATAAATGTATTTCACTTTTAATAGTTTTAACCCCAGTTTTTCTTCTTTAATGACTAAATGGACATCAAAGTATATGAATAAAATCATCAGTACCGATCAATTAGACATTGAAAGATATTTTTTGGTAATTATGGAATCAGACACCTACAGAAAAACTGCAACAGAAAAGGAGTAAAGGAAGGTGATTTAATTTAGATACAGGTCAGTAGATCTGGCATCTAATAAAGTTATTCATTTTTGTAATATGTACTTTGTTGTTATCCATGTCTACATGTGGAGCATTTGAGATTACTGACACTGTAGAATGATGGAATGAAAACCAGGTGATGAGAATACCTCAGGGACAAAAACAAAAAAAAGAATTGCAGGTAGATAACCAGATCAACTTTTAGAATTTGGAAATATAATATTCAGCCTTAGTGAAGTAGAGAGGAGCAATCTACAAACTAAAATCAACGAAAAACTGAAATTCTGAATGAATAAAATTTCGTTAAATCCACTCATCTTTCTTTTTTTTTTTTTTAAGCTGAAATAATCTGATTAGTATTTACTCATTTAGAGTAACTGGTTTTTTAAGGGGGATGCGGGGTGATTGCATCTTCAAGTGGTAGGAAAAAACACAACTAAGGTCATATCTGAAAATTTTCAACTTATGATTCACTTTTGAGATAAAGATATTCCCTATGAAATGTTCAAAAGAAAAAGATAAGCCTTCCTCTAAAATAGAAAGTAAATAAGGAAAGGGAAATAATTTATATAAACTAAAATGAAATGGAAATCATGGCTAGAAATGATCTTTTTCCAAGACTTGATAACTATTTCTGTACAATCGTCAGGACTGTTAAATCTGAAATTTCTAATAAATAGCATATACAAATATAGGTAGTGCAATTGTGGGTTATTTTCTTGATGGACTTTAATATCCTAACGTTTTGTCTCACATTGGGAAATATCAACTTGAACTATTATGTCTATTTCAAGGTATTATAGGCAACTGATTTATTAGGTATTGTTTAAAAGAACATGTCTCATAACATACACAAATCTAAATGTATCATCATGGCCCTCACCCTTTTAGAAACTCTGTACTAATGCACTGCGTACTTGGCTTTTTCAGATGTGTTGATAATTAAGTGCTTATCATAAAATCTGTTCTTCAGAATTAGCAGAGCACATAGTCCATGTTCTCTCACAGAGCTCTTTGAAGATAGAGACTGAGCAGAACCTACAGTCATTTAACCAGCTACTATATCCACTGTTATTTCCGTCAGCCAGAGTTATATATTTTATGTCTAAAAGACTTAAACACTATTATTAACAAACTTTAACATGAATTCATAAATCTCCGAATGGATACTTGTCATCACATATACTACCAAAATACATGTATAGTTTTCCACATTTTAGAGAACAAGTTGGTAGACAATGATCACATTAATGATTTTTAAGTAGTTCTTTAATAATAAGGGAGATTGAGCATTTATTCAAGTATTCATTGGACATATGATGAGAACTGATGCCCATTTATCGTTTTAAAATTGTATCATATAATGTTAATCACACACACCCACATTATGTATATTATAAATATCATATAATGTCATATATATGTATATATACATATACGTATATGTACATACGTATGTATATACGTATATGTATATATACATACACACACACACACATATATACACATATATATGTAAATAGATACCGGGGGTGCCAAAAAAATGTATACAAGTGGACACCTTGGTCAACGTTGCTCAGGCAGTAGTTCACCATAATCAGAAGTGTCTGGATACGGATGGGAACCGCTTTGAGCACCTCTTGTAATTGAAGAAGTCAAATGTGACTTGTATTCATCTTTCGTTATCAGTATACATTGAGTATTACAATTTTAATACAGTTTTCCTTTCTTAAAATGTGCATACATTTTTTGACACCTTCTGCATATATATGTATATATGTTATACATATGGTCATATCTAGGTTTACAAAACAATAAAAACTGGAACATAATCACAGAATCATATTGTATGATTAGAAATAAATTGCTCTCTCTACATATAGAAATATCTAGTGTGTATGTGAAAGAATCATAGAGAGATAAAATAATATTTATGGTATAGGTCAATACAGTTATATGAATGTATGAATATATATGGTGTGTATATATATATATATATATATATATATATACAAATATATATGAATAAACATATTCAGTTTTGTTTTGCTAGTTTTTGAACTTATATAAAATGCTATCTGGCTACAAGCAGTGTTCTTCAATTTGTTTGTATTCAGTGAAAATTATGCTTACTTGATGCATCCATTACAGCCAACTGTCATTTATTCAAATTCACTACTGCAAAACATTCAACTGTATGAATAACCTACGAATAATTTAGCTAACCTCTTGTAAATAGTTGGGATTTCTTTCCCTATGTATTTTTGTTTTTGATTTTTATATCGGTTATTTGCTTTTTCAAAAAATATTACTATAAACCTTTTTGCACATGCTTCCCAGTGCACCCATAAAAGACATTTTCTTCCAAGGAAATTATGCAGTCATTGGGGTATGAGTGTCTGATGGTGCCAGAACTGGCCAAATTCACTTCAAAAAATATGTACTGAGCATTTTTACCCCTTATAATATTTGTCTTAACATATATATGTTTTCTGAGATCAATAAAGTGACCTCATTTGTTCCTTTAGTTACTATGTGCCTTGTGTAAATTCATCTATCCTTATTTTTTTGTTATTGAGGTTAAATTTAATTACACTGAGTCAAAGGATATGTTCTCTGTGATATTGTTTTCCTGTTATCTGATTTTCTTTAGCTTCATATGTGTCAATTTTTCTAAGTATTTTATATCTGCTTTAAAAGCATATGCATTCTCTAGTTGTTGAGTAAAAAATTGATATATTTCCATTAAGTCAATTTATTCAAATCCTTATATTTTGATTTTTTTCCGGTTCAACATTTAATAAGAGAGATTTCTTAAAATTTACCACTTAGATTGTGGTTTGTCATATTTTCCCTGTAATTTTTTATTAATTTTTGCTTTACATACATATTATTTATATTTTACAGGTTTAGAATTGTTATCTCCGTAAAGAACTGAATCTCTTATCATTATGCCAAGACTTTTCCCTCATATGCATTTTTGTCTTAAAATCTAAGTTGTATGAGATTAATAAAGCTATCTCAACTCTCCTTTGGTTTATATTTCCTGTAATATCTCAGTCTATTTTTTTTATTTCACACTCTCCATAGCCTTTTATGTTTTTAGTGTGTATCCTATAAACAGCTTATAGTTGAATTTTGTTTTTAAATAAGTCTGACAGTACCTTTTAAATGGGAAGTTTAATAATCCACAGAAGTTAAGATTTTTGATATCTGGAGGGTTTTTGGGTTTTTTTTTAACACCTTACTTTTGATATTCTATTTGTCCAATTTTTCCCATTTAGCCACTCGCCAGTTTTTAAAAAACAGATTGAATTTTACGGGAGTTCTTTATTTTGTTATTCCATTTGTTTCCCCCTATAGCTTTGGAATTCATGTACTTATTTCCTATTCATTCATTGGATATCCTTAACAGTTTCCCAGTATGCATAATAAAGTCCTAACTCACCAACTCCAGACAATTCAAGCACCTTAGAACAAGTTAATTCTGATCACTTTCTCTGCAAACCTGTATAATAGTATTGCCCAGGATCTTTGTCTCTTTTTAACTGCACAAATTAGGCAGGCTATGGTTGTTTAAATTTACTCACATTTCTTTATTCTTTGCTTATGTGAAAATATCTTTGCTCTTATTCTTGGAAGATAGTTTTGAAAGCTAGATAATACTAGGTTAACTTTTTTTTCCCGTTTTCAAGACTTTGAATAGTATTCCTACCTCTTCCAGTTTCCACTGTTGTGATAAAAAGTCTGCTGTTAACCTAACTGTCTGTTCTGAGTAGGTGATAATGTAGTTTTTTTTCTAGTTGTTCTAAAAGACCTCTCTGCTGTGGCATTCTAACTTTTACTACAATGAGTTTATGACTGAATTTATTTGTATATATCCTGCTTAATATAAGCTATGCTTTCTTGTATCTATATATCTATGTTTTTTATCAGTTCTAGACAATCTTCTGCCATTATCTCCTCAAATACTAATCGCCTATCATTCTCTCTATATTTTTTTCTTTCTGGGACTCTAATTAGACGCATATCAAAACCGCTTATTCTATTCCCCTATCTTACTATTTATGTTTGATACTTTCCATCCCTTACCCTCTCTTAACATTTTGATTAATGTCGCCTGATTTAATTTCTGATTAACTCATTTGCTCTCCATCATTCGCTAATCTATTATTTAACCTATTGTACATTGTACCTTTCAATAATTGTATTTTCAGTTCAAAAATATGATTCATTTTTTTGAATATTCCAGGTCATGTATGATCTCATATATCATGATCAATTTGTAAGTCTAATTTTTAAAACATGTATTATTTTTTTATAACTGAAAACTACTGTATCTGAAGTTCCTGGTTATCTAAAGCTACTATTTGCATTTTCTACTGCTATCACATATAGTGGTTTACATCCCTGTCCATATGGAGAATTTTTATAATAGTGAGCTCATATAATGTTTATCTTAAGCCCTGGATATCATGGAGGTGAAAACTGGAGTACATTCCTTTAGACAAATTTGTGTTTACTTCTGACAGGAGTCAGAGGAAGGCACTAATGTGGAATCCCTTTTGCCCCCATCAAGGTGCCAGCTTAAGTAAAATTCAAATTCTGCATAATTTTTCTGCCAGTGACTCCAGACTTGGTCTCCTGATCAATGTGGCATCAATATTGGCACTTGCCCTCCACGCAACCTCACATTCCATTTTTGTTATTCACTTGTTTTCAGTCTGGGTTTAGTTCACTCTTGGTGAAGAGGAGAAGAGAAAAGCTCCAGAAATTTTCCTTAATTCATGGAAGTCCCGCAAGGGATGAAAAAGTATGTTTTCTCTAGGATAGTTGTCTTGTGAGGAGGTAATCCTCCTACTTACTCCAGAAACATAAGTTGTAACACTGAAAATTTTGATCAGGTAGTTAATTAGAGAATGGGTACACTGTTCGATTAAATAATAAGAGAAATGTAGTGTGAGGAACAAATTCATGAGTGGAATCGAGTAACTCAGTCATGATGTGAGCTACAGGTATCGTAAGTAAATATGAAACATTAAGAAAAGAGAACTGACCAAGTTCCAGTTACTGGCTGGATAATGTTTGCAGTTCAACCCAGGTTAAATCTGGTTCTTTGGGAAAATGCCCATGGAATGCTATCCACACTAAGGTTTTTCATTCATAGCTCTAAATTAATTCTCCGGCTTCTCAGCTGTAGTTATTTTATAACTCCATGATTTCACATACTTTACAGTTCTTAGCTTATACTACCATTTTACTGCCCTGAAAGTCTTGTATATAAAACACTGAAAAGCCTAGAATATTCCACACCAATGACAGAATTAAGGTGAAAGTTTCCCAACATATATAATATGAATAAACATAAATTTAACTAGAAAGATATTGTTGCGATATGGTAAACTTGTCCTTTTATACTATCTTCAAAATGTGGCATGTGAGGAAAATGCTTTGATAGCAAATCAAGTTTTCAGTACCCATGTGACTATTTCCTTTCACATCCTTGGAGCCTCCATTGTCGTTCAGCTTGTGGTAGAGTGTCTTTATACTTCCTACCAAGCTGGGACTCCTGAAATTGTAATTCTCCAAATTTCGAATATTTTAAAAGAATTCATAAAAAGATTAGAGATAAGCAACTCAGTATCTTAAGGACCTAGGATCACACAAACTCCATCAGGTTTTAAGAATAAGTGAAAAAGACGACTTTAATGCCCTGGGGACAAACGGTGTTCAGTTTTTTTATCTAATAAAATACTGAGAGGTTGACTTAAATCCAAAATGAACAGACAATTGTCATTTTGTGTAGAACTCTACGTTCTCAAAGGGGTTCCAAGACCATATAATAGTCACAGATTAAACTGTACCTTACCATGGAGATCTCAGCTTATTAAAACTATGATGAAGTAAAAAACTCACAGGGATTTCAGTTACTTCAAGATATTCACTGAGCACCTAATTAGCCATCCTGGCACCATGCTAAATCATGTAGACACAGCAGTAAACAAGACTAATCTCTTTCCTCTGGAACTTACTTTCATTGCTCAGTATTAACTAAACTCTGAGATTATTCCGTAATATTTTTATTCATACCTTTATTTCTTGGGATTTATTTCTTGGGATTTTTTCATTTGTTTAACCAAAGCCTATAGAACTATTTTTCCAGATGGGTTTTCAAGCAATGGCCTTAGCTTCCTTGAGAAAAACCTCTCATGTAAGGGATCTGGTATCTAGATATGTCATACAGTCGTCGTGAGTGTATGTGTGTGTGTGAGAGGGGAGGAGTTGGCTGATTACCTCAGAAAGAAAGCCTCCTCCTTCAAAAAAGAATAGATTATCTAAGTTTTACATAACCTAACAAATGTGCATGCACAATACACACACTAAAAGAAAGCTAATGTTTGCTAGTCCCAGAAATAAATTAACATGCAGCTAACATCAGAGGAGCCAGAAACACTCACTGCAAGTGTGAACATATTTGATTGCAGGACTGTGTCGTTCCTAGGGCTGACCTTATAAATTAAACAGTGTAAATCTCAAGGAAGTGTTTTCTGAACATTTGGATGCACTGTGAATATTAGGATGCCCATCAAATTAACATCTAACATTATTAGCCTATTGTTGGACGCGAACGGCTTCATTACGGATGCCTGAGAAAACACACACACACCAGTACGAACACACAACATTCAAAATGAATGGGAGGAATTGCTTAAAATCTTGGAATACAAAAATTAAAATTACTAGATTTTTAAACTAGGATATTGAGTTTACATATGGAAAAGCACTTAAAAATCGTAAATAAAGCTCTTTAATTTGATGCTTAGAGGAATAATGACAAGAAAGCATCCAATAAGCACTAAGTCGTATGTGAACGTGCTATACTCCGAGGGTTTTGCTGAACTAATTTCTACTTATAATCAAGTCTCAGTTTAAACACTCCTTCCTCAGGGAGGCATTTCCTCATCTACCATATTGGCTTCTGTTGTCGTTATATTCAAACACAGTGGTCTCTGCTTCACCTTTTATGACATTCATCACTCTTATGATGATGCTAAGATCTCCTACGAAACTGTAAGTTCCATGAGGGTGCTATGTTTGTTGTGTTTTCTCTTTTGTCATCAATGCCTGGCACCAAGTGCATTTTTGGAATTAATTAGCTAAGGAATGAATAAATAAATGAAATAAAGATATGTATCCTAAAGTATGAAAGATTAACTGGGAAAATTAACGTTTATAAAGAGAATAGAGTGAAAGTGGAAGAAAATACTGACAGACCCTCTCTGTTTACAAATCTGAAATAACGGCAGCAGCTTTACCTGCTTAGAGGAGTGAGTGTACAGAAATCCAGAGTCACACATATTACAGAATTCTCACCTTCGGCTTATTGTTTGTATGCAAAACAAGGATTTTGCCCAATTTTTAACAGCATAAAGAATGTCCAATGTCGTTTTAAAAGAAAAAGGAGCAACATGCTCTCACACTGATTGTTTTCCACTTGGAACAGAGAATATAACAAATTCTAGTGGTACCTTTTATTTGGGAGCAGCTCTTTCAAAAGTTATGGAATATGGAGCCATACTTAGCAAGGACAAACAAATGAATTGTGGCAAATTAATAAACTCCATGTAGTTATCAGCATCACTGCAGATTTTAAAATATACTCTGTAAATGGTATAAAACAGGTATGAAACAGAGGAGTAAATGGTCTGAAATAAGTGACCAAATTAAAATCTGTGGTTATCACATCTATAAACATATATAATCTGCAGTATTATGATGTTTTGTCCGATCTTGTCCTGTGACTTTCCCCTACTCACCCCAAATTCCCAACAACTTTTGGATCGGCCCCCTGGATTCTTTCTATCAGTTTCTTGATGATTTTCAACACCCCCGTAAGGCTTACCTGTAGTGTCGGGAAATCTCTTCTTCCACCTGGGTAATGAAATCACATTTGGTACATGAGTGTTCTTTGCTTTCCTTGACAGTCGGCTGCCCATCTGGTCCTTGCAGATGGTTGGCTTCTTGTTTGACGTCCGATGCCTGGGACTCATGCACGCTCTCATAGTGAAAGAGGAGCACATCTACGTCAGGGGTGGAAAATGAGCACTGGTGGCACTGGTGTTTGACTCTTGAGCTTCCGGCTGCCCCAGGAGACAAGTGCAAAAGCAAGAGTGCACAGTGGGAACAATTACTTTTTCTACAAGCAAATGGATAAGTAATTTCTCCAAGGTGCTTTTCTGGGCTGCAAAGGCCTCTGGGACAGAAGGGACAGTGTTTAATGGTACACTTATGAATGTTATGGAGCTGCTGATAATGACGGAGGAGTGGCCCCACTACAATTACATCAGGGCCATGGCTTTTGGAATATCTAAAGTCGCAGAACTGACAATTGTAGCTCGTGACCATGTTATCCTCTGCTCCCTTGCTGGAGAAGTCCTTCTTTTTAGCCCCACTAGAGCCCTTCTCTGCCTTGGTCATTGGCTCCCCTTCTGCACTTTTGGCCAGATCATTCTGATTAATGACAGAGCCCCTGGAAAGCTTATCATTCAATTCCGGATTAAGGCCGCCTGACTGTGCTCCTCCGTGCTGCTTGCCGTAATGCTCTAACAGTTTAAGGGAGCTAGATGACTCACAGCTGAAACTGCAAAATTTACACCAGTAGTAACTGGTGGCCTCCGTACCATTTTGTCTTGAGGAATCGAGGGGCTTGATGGGTACTGAGTAGCCAACAGGAGTGTCATCTCCCGCCTTGACTGTTATCTTGTCCTGCCACTTTCCCAAGTCTCCAGCATCACTGGATCGAAGTGCAGGCGTGGATTTGTTAGAGTTTTTCTCTGAAGGTTTTGCACCCTCAGAGGAGGGGAGAGGAGCTTTTATTTTGTTCGGGTGAGTCTGAAGAAAATGTTGCTCTAGTTCAGTGGAGGAGTTGCCCATGTAAGTGAAATTGCAGAATTTACAGCGGAAGTACTTGGTGTTTCCTTGGCAATCTGGTGTTTTCCGTCCAATGCCAATGAATGTTCCACCTGAAGTGACCTGGTATGAAAGAGATGGATGTTACTTTAAAGATAGCATTAATTCAGTGTTCTCTGTAGCAGAAAGGAGGGGACACTGCCAAGTATTCCACATCAAAAAATACAACAGTACTTCTGCTTCTTATGAAATCACTTGAATAATCAGAGCCAAATAAATTCACTGTTCATTATTCAATAGCTACTCTATGAGAGGCTCATTATGCTAAACATTTTCGGCCAAAGTGTCAGATTAAGGTAGGTAATACAAGGACTATATCTAATTCAAAGGATTTAATAATATATACACTTTTTAGAAGGAAGAAAAAAACTAAGAAAACCATTCTCAAAGAAGTAGATTTGACTAGTGCTTCCTTCAAGTCCAGTGTCTGCAGAAACATCCTAATCACGTGGGACTCCTTCTCACAAAGCTAAGGGTTGCTGTCAAAACCAGAGGCAGTTAGTTGCTCAGAGATTACTCAATGCCGATGTTCTCCAAGGAAATCCTCTGTTCAGTCTCCACAGCAATGAGACTGCAGACAGAGATGAAGTTTACTTTTGGGGGTAAAATAAGGGTGCTCAAATGACGGCACAAAATGCCTTATAATTAAAGCCTGACTGAGCATGCTCTATCAGACTAAAAATGAAATGAATGTCGTGAGCTTGAAATCTTGGTGAAGGAGAACCAATGTTTCCCAGTGTAGCACAAATGAAAAGAAGAAAACCTAACAGGCCCTAATTATTAGATCGAGGCTCTGTCTCATAGCCCAGCCCCTCCCAAGAGTGAGCCATGGGGAGGTTCAAAGTCCACAATAAAATAATCCTACCAGAAAAATCACCACAGCTCTGCTTTCTACCAGAAATTATAAACTTGCATAGTATCAAGGATATACAGGCTTCACTTTATATAAAAACGCTTCCTTCTCAGTGTGCACGTCAACGGCCGCTTAACTAAATGCCACCACCCAGCAGCCAAAATTCCTGGTTTAAAAGAGTTTTTGACTGAAATGCTCCAAGGAGGGAGAAATGTTTTCTTTCAACTATCAGAGAATTCTTGAATTTTTCCAGCAACCAGATGTAATAGATTAAGCACGTGGCATAATCATGGTCTGCCTTCTTCAACAGCTGCTCAAAAATGACATGTGTGATCACTGCTCATGCCCAAATCACTCCATGAAAAAAGTAGCAAGCATCTCAAAATCACTTAAAAGGTTCTACTTAATATGCAAATCCTATTACTTCAGCACATTAAGAGCTATGTTTGTATTTCTATGGCACAGGAAGGACTAAGATTGAAGTCCATTCTTCCACCTCAAGAGAAGGGTGACCCTGATCAAATTACTTAAGCGCTCTGAACAACAGCTTCCTCGATTGGGACAGCCTCTAAATTTATTTCCAGAACTAGTTTTATGAAATGTGCATGAACACATCAACAGCCCAACATTAACTGTCCATTAAGATAATGATTTATGAAGGTCTCCCACGGCTTTTAATTGAAGGATGACAATGTCTCACTGGTGATAATGTCTATATCCACCACTGCAAGCACATAGGTTTCAGTCTGTTTAACCAGAGGGGAAGAATGGGGCACCCTCCCAGGCAGTTCCTGACAATCAGCGGTGTGAGAGACCGACCACATGACGATCCAGTCTACTCACCACTCCAACCTAACACTTCAGTGGCTAAAGCAACTTAAATCTGCACTGAAATGAATTGCCTAATATTGCAAAATTCCTCCATCTATTTCCCAATTCACTGGAGGTGAGGAGAAACCGTGTTTCCAAAAACAAAGCAAAACATTTAAATGGGATGCCATTAACTCAAGTAGTTTGTTCAGGAATCAAAAGGGGCAAATTCAGAAGTACCCCATTCTTCTCTAATGGAAGCACAGAAAGCCAGTGCACAAAGTCTAGAGATGGAAATTTGCTCATTTGAGCTACCACATTGCCTTAGTTGTCAAGTTTCCTAATATGAAATGTTTTTAGCTTCTGCTTGTGGAACAGGGATTCCTGAGAAACCACAACACATCATCACTAGTTCTTTGATTTTGCAATGTTCAAGTCTCATGCTCCATGTCCACACTGAAAGGGCTGAACAAAGAGCACACACGGCCTTAAGAAATCCCCAAACATGATTTTGAGGTGAATTCAAATTATTACTAAGCATCACAACGTCCTTTGCAGTACTTATTTGACAACAACTTTAAGAATCAGAAAATCCACACTGAGTACCATCAGGTGAAGGGATCATGAAAAAAAGCCTATTCATGAAAAAGAAAAAAAAAACACAAAAAAACCTGCCAGTAAGGCATTTTGGTTTAAGGTAAATAAACTAAGCTACTATGATAGCTGCATTAAATCTTTAAGTTGGTGGTGCCTATGTGTCTAAAAGTTGTTCTTTACCCAGGGAAAATGAGCCAACTCCATTATTTAGGATGCTTTTAATGGTTATATTAGGTTGGTGCAAAAGTAATTACGGTTTAAAAGGTTAAACATAATTGCAAAAAACCACAATTACTTTTGCACCAACCTAATATATTTTATGCTGAAGAGTGCCTTTGTATTACTGATTATTCTTTCAAAACCACCCAAACAAACAAAAACACAAGGATCTCAACTGATGGCAAGAACAACAATACTGCCACTTGTACAGGTTATTGATGTGCCTTTTGATAAACAGGAGTAAATCATATTAGTATGCAGATTATTAAAAGCTAATAATATATTAGAATTACATGTTACATATTACAAAGCTAACTTTGGAAGACATAATTTTCTATTTCTTTTCTCTTTCAAAAAGAAGATCTAAAGGCTACTTTGTGGCTATTTCTATACCTTCTCTGTAAGAGATGTACGTGTAAATCATGGTGAAATATAACTAATGTGTATCATTTAAATGCTATTATAAAATAAAACATAATTTATTATTTTAGGAGACCATCGGCAAGAATATTGACCATATTCATTTTATTTTCATGACTCACAAATGTTCATTTAAAACAATTCTTTTCTAGGTTAAACACAGATATACAGCAAGAACAGTTATGCAAATAAGTGTGTGTAGCAAGAGTTTATTGTGTGTTATTGCCAGGAAACAGCGCCTACACATTCAAAGAATTACTTCAAATTTTTCAAATTGTTGAACCGAACCAGGAGCAGAAAAAACTTTTCGTTTCCTAGCTATACTTAAAAAGAGAACTCAAGTAGAAAAAAGATTATAAATTTCAATCGTTCTTTTTTTGCTAACCAGAACTTTAATTATAACCCATTAATCCAGGAGTCCCTTTAATATGAATATCCACATTTTAAAACTTCTTTTAAACTATCAATTCTGTTTGGAGTAAGCATTACAACTATTCATCATCCAGTCATTGGCTACTGAGTGTTTAACTTGTGCCATCTCTGTGATAAATACCAGGTTACAACAGTAAACGAGCTAGACCACATCTCTGCCTTTAAATCACTTATATTTGAAGATCAAAATTTGTAGATAAAGTCCTTTACTCATTTCCATTTGTCTTTATGTGTAATTACTTGCTCCCAAGGGAAGTTCTGTAAGTTAAATTCTGTGAAAGACACATTATTTAAACTCCTGGCACCTTGGGTGCCTCATCTTCGTGGATATAATTAGGATCATGCATCTTGCCATTTTATAGTATTATTGTGAGGGTCAAGTGAGTAAATGCATCTCAAAGTGATTTACAAACTCTAGGTTAGTGCTGTCCAACAGAACTTTCTGAGATGAAGGAAATTGAAATGTTCTGTGCTTTACCATGTCCAATATGGCAGCACCAGCTACATGCGGCTATTGAGCACTTGAAATAAGGCTGGTGCAAATGAGGAACTGAATTTTAAATTTAATGTAAGTAGTTTTTTACGAATTATCCATTCATTTCATTTTAGTTAACTGAAGTTGAAAGAGCCACACGTGGCTAGTGAATATAGTATTAGACAGCACACTCCATAGGACTAGTCACATAAATAGGATTATTATTTAATAAAATGAACTGTCTAATTGAATTTATCCTGCCAATGGGAAGACAAGTCTGAATAGAGGGGAACTGGTGAACTCAGTCAGTGACAATCTCATACACTTGTCACTCCCCGTACTCGTAGCTGTAAATGAAAAAAGTTGTATTCTGTTTTTACTAAACTAATGCTTCTGTTTATATCCTTCTTGAACTGAAGGAGTGGTATTCTATTTATCTTTGGAAGTAAGCAGGGGCCCCATGCATTCTGGGAGAAGTGAGCAGAGAGAGAAATTTCTCACTAAGGTCCCTAAGTTATCTGGGAAAAGAAAGCGATAGTAATTCATGGCCTCACTAACAGTGACTCAACCTGACATATACGGACTTCTGCAAAAAAATGGGACAAAATCTATCTTTTTCCCAAAAACACCTGACTGTGGAGCCATTCGCTTGTGAATTAGAGTTAGATAGAAATATTCAACACACTTGCTAAAGAACAGGTTTTAAATTATTTTCCACTGACTGAGGAGGGCATGATGGCTTTTTATTCCCTTTTAACCTTAGTTTTGGAAACTATTCCTTCCATGTAGTATGCTCCACGGCTTTCATTTATAATTCATATTCATAGGTGTTTTCACAAAAATGCTTTACTGTAGAAGTTAAAAATACAAAAGCCTGGCTTTTTTCAAGGTCTTTAACCTCAATTTATTTCTGTCCTCCTAATAATATGGAATATCTGAAGGAATATGTTAAAAGAAAAGATTTTTTAAATCCTGAAAACTCTTTACAATGACACTTTAGCACATGTACTTATGTTCAATGGAACAAAAAGAGTTGTTTGAACTAAACACAAACTCTTCCTCAGATGTGGTTCATTTTCAAGTACTATAATTGAGAGCAACAGAGACAATTAGGAGGACACTGATTTAAGAGGGCTTGAGGTTCTGGGCTGATAGTCAAAAAAGTGAAACCTTAACAATAAAAGGCTAAGCTGTTAAAAACGAAAAATCACTGTTCAAATGTCGAAGTTACAAATAACGTGAACAAATCTGTAAGGGCCAGTCTTGGCTGAAAATAAGTATAGTCAGAATTAATGTACTGATAGAGGGAATGTTTCTGTGTTGTATAGCGCTTCAAAAACACTGGAGCATATAATATGCCTCAGTGACGTACCTCTGACAGAAACTAATGTTTAAAAAGTTCAATAACAAATCTCATTAGATGTCAATCATCTCAGGCTTATGCCATCATAGCCTGTTCCTTATGTCACTGGAATAACTGGAATAAACACCTGTCTCATTTGGACTTAAAGAGCCAGCTAATTTTGGGGGAAGGGAGACCAAAACTTAAATTGGCATAACAGGCAAATTTAAGGGTAAAATACTGCATATTTTTAATTATGCACATTTGTTATCATCCGCTTTTTGGACAACAGTAATAAATAGTCGACCCCCAACTGGGTTTTTCATTTTACTCAGCATAACACTGAAATTATTCTCTCTGTTTATTTGGTATTTGGGCTGATAGAATATCAATACATCTTAAAGTCTGTCTCAATAATTTGGGAGACAATCTTTTGGGGGGGGAATGCAAAACAAAACAGAAAATGCAGTGCAAGTGGATTATAAAGCTGAGTGCATTTTCCATAGCACTGACTCACCGTCACCACTGGCCCATATGGAGATAAACAAAAAACTGCACGTATGTTCTAAACAGTGTCTGAATGGGGAAAACAGAAAGTTGAATCATTGTGGAACATCCTTCCTCCAGGGAAAGGTGCTTTGTTGCATGCCCACTGTGTGCCAAGCACTGGGGACACACAGAAGTGACATAGTCCAAAACCTCTACATGTCTGTGGTTTAGTGCAAAAAGCTCACAAGTCAATCGATGACAATAGTGGAATATGGGCCTATGCTGAGAGATGTATCAAATTCTATGACAACACAGAGGAAGAGATCCAGCCTACACTGACAGGTCAGCAAAGGCTTCCGGAAGGAGGTCACAACCCCGCTATGCACAGATGAGTTGGCATTTCAGATGAGCCTCAAAGGCAACGGTCATGGAAAGGTTTTTCAGATGCAGGAAACAAGATGAGTAAAGCAGAAATGAGGGTGAAACAGTACTTACTAGTTGCTCTCAGGAAATATGGAGGGAGACTGTGAGGAGGGTGAGGATAATTTGGAAAAGTAATGTCTTATTGGAGAGTTTATATTTAATTATGTAGGTGTAATTAAAATGATAACCATTTTATAGAAAGTAGACCTATAGCGCCTACAAAAATGTGGGAAGATTGACGTATAAGTAGAATTTTTAAAAATGAAAGAAACAAAGGGAGGGAGGGAGAGAAAGAGGAAAAAGGGAGGAAAAGAGAAAGGGAGGAAAAGAAGGATAGAGAAGGAGGAAGGAGAGAAAAAGAACAAAAAGAAAGGAGAGAAAGTGGCAGAAGAAAAGAACAGAAAAGAAGCGGAAAGAAGAGAACAGAAGGGAACAGAAAAAGAAAATGAGCAAAGAAATCACTAAGAATTTTCTAAGTAAACATGAAGGACAGTGGCAGTGGAAGAATAAAGAAGCGAAGACTGAGACAAACTACTCAATTGTATGGGGAGAGATACATATCAGAAAGAAATCCAGGGTAACTCTGACATTTCTAGCCTGACTGACTTGAAAATGGGAGAGTGGAACAAAGGAGGGTAGAAAAGCTATTTTAGGGACGGAGCTAACAACTTCAGTTTTACACAGGTTGACTTTGAGGAGCCAGCAGAATATCAAGGTGGAGCTATACCCATCAACTGGTAAAACAGGTCTTAGAACAAACCACTGTTTATTATAGGATTCCCAAATATGTTACTAGACTAATAAAAGAATTCAGGTGTTCTTCAATCGTACATTAACAGGTCATCTAAATATTAAAGAACAGCCAGACAAATAAACCATTTCTGAATTCTCAAGCTCCTTACTGCAGCCCACACTTCCCTTACTTTCAGAATCCACGGAAATCATACAGCTCCAAGCATGGTTGGGGTAGGCGGTCCACTCAGATTAAACACTCTAAAAGCATTCCGATATTTTTTTTGGCTGCCTCCACATCCATTCCCATACTCACTCCTAGGCAAAGGATCAAACGTTAATTACACAGCCGTGGCGAACATTAATGAGAGCTGGGTGCATCTCCCTAACTTTTAATCTGCATAGAAAAAACAACCTACATTGTGCCTGAAAGATGATGAGAATACAACGCTCAAACTACATGGTAAATCATAAATTCCTAAAAGTCCTCCAAATGACGGGACTATAAACTAAATCCAATACATGGATGAAATGCCCCTTGATTTGGGGATAAAAGATTGCATCTTCCTCAACTGATTAACCCAAAATTTGGCCCTCGTTCATTCTATCAGACCTTGTTTCTGTAGCAAAAATACCCGTGAAAATGAATCCCAGTGATGAGCCAAAATGAGCAAAATTAATTTTCTTTTCAATGATTACAATTATTAGCCTAGTAAGTTTAAATAAGACAATGTTACACCACACATATTATTAGGTTGGTACAACAGTAATTGCAATTTTTGCAATAATTTTTAAACCTTTTAAACCGCAATTATTTTTGCACCAACCTAACAGATAAGAAATCTTAAATCTCTAACATCCCCAAATTCAACGTGATTCACACACTGTATACATCAAACAGCATTGGTACACAAATCTTATATCTCCACCCTGCCATGCAGTTGGCCCATCTTCCATCGTTTTTCTGGTTGCAATAAACTCAAGTCTTGTATCTGAGAAGGCAATATATCACAGCAGTTGTAGAGATAGGTTCCTGTAGCCTATCTTCCCTTGTTTACATTTCATTTACCCCACTTAGACAACTCTGTGATCTTGGGCAGGTTACTTTAATTTCTCTATGCCCATTTCCTTGTATATTTTTTTTAATGGACATAATGGTTTTTTAATGAAGGTGAGTTAATTTTTTAATGGACATCAAGGTTTTTTAAAAAAGGTGAGTTAATTAAAACATGTGAAGAGCTTACAGCGACATATGCCCATATGAAACCTTGATAAACGTTAGTTATTATTAGAAGTGAATCCAAACTTGGGGGTGAAAAAAGAAATACGTGCAATTGTGATTATTATGTAAGCTCACAGATGAAAGAAGTATAGATCAAACTAAAATACAGAAACATAAATTTGACATTTGACTTTCAATTGAAATTAAACAAAGGTCTTTTTTGATATTCTGAAAGTGTACAACACTTACTTCCAGCTTTAGAATTACAAGATGAAGAATTGAAGAGGTCTATGGTCTAATGAGTCTCAGAAATAGACTCCATGAAGGAAACGGAAAAGTGAAAGGGAACTACTCTTTTTCTACAAACTTTCCTGGGGTTAGTGTACCACTTATGTTTCTGTGTTTCCAACAGCTGCATGTGTGCTATAACTACAATGACCCAAGAAACAAAAAACACTGAATAATCTGCTGACTTGATATGGTTAGCAGGAGGGGCCATTAGAGGATAAAATTTTTATTAAGAATTGAATAATGTTAAATTTGGATGCACAGATAACTATTTCTTCTTCTAAACATTCTGCCTAAGGAGAAATACTGACTTTCAAGAAAGTGATACATGTTCTTTAAATGGTAACAAATAAACCAAAATCAAAGGATTGGCACTTATTTTACTGACCCGTGGGTAACAAAGCCCAATGGAGATTTAACTACCATGCAGGTAAAGGGATTACTGAAGATGGTCAAACTATTTTACCCCACACAGGTGGCTACATTATCCGGCTCGGCCATCTCCATGATAAAAATAAGCTGGTAAATGCCAGAACTGTGCTTTGTTTTATGGCCTTAGGGTGAGCATATGTTTTATTTTGCACACTTTATTACTTGTTAAAGAGACACAGACCTGAAAATGGGTTCATATGGATTTGGCATATGGGTTCATATGCCAAACATTCTGTACTCCATAGACAGTCTGAAGTGATTAAAGTCTCATTCACTGGTTGCTCTAAAGTGCAATTGTCCTCAACTCAGAAAAACAAAGAAACAGAACCTGCTAAGATCTACAACTTCCCTCCTACTCCAGATCAAAGGAAACTGCAAGGCAAAAAATAAATATTTGGAAGGAAAATTCAAGAAAAGTCAAAATAGACCAAAATGAGATTAATGCTCTCTGATTTTTCCCCCCCCATACCAAACTGTAACCCCCTGTTCAAGGGAATAAACTGGCATATGTTAAGGATCTATAAAGTTCATAGAGTTAAATATGTTGAAAATACAAAGGATGACTCCCTATCTCTATCATCTGTTCTTCCTGCTTCTAACATGACATATTGTGCAACTCTGATAAAAATATTTACAGAACAGAAATGTAGTGCTCCTAGATCAAACACAGGACGGTCACTGGTAAGTTAACAGTGACATTCTTCTGGGAACCTTAGAATTTCATTAAGGGACCAAAATGGATTTAATAGCTGGAATCTGATAGCTACCTCCTTGGAGTCCTGAATGATGCAGAATAACAGAAAAGGTTTAGTGATATGAAAAGGCAACATACACATCGCGAGCATTTATAAACCTGGGATAGCTAAAGCACTTTCCCGTGGGAAGCACAACTTGACAGGACTCCAACTTTTATAACCTGGTCCGAGGGCTAAGAGCTCCCCCATAAAGATGACGAAATGCACTAACGCACAGCACATTAAGCCCTAATGAAACAGCAACCTCCGTGCTTAACAACGCAATGGTTTAAATATAAGCATAATAAAGCAGATTAAAAAGAAAGAAGCTGTAATTACTTTTTGAAGAACTCAATCTCTCATCCTATTACTGGTCGCTATGTGAGCCTCAAAGACTGAATACAGGTTGTAAAAATCACATGAAGGAATCACATGACGGGCTTACCAATCATGCCACATCCATTATTTAAAAAAAAAAAAAAAGAATTAAGTCTAATAATTGATAAAATAAGCAGGGAAATTTTTTAAAGTTGAGAAACTAACATCCTGGTCAAGTCAACTAGGTCTAAGCTATCCCTTGTATCTTTTTTTTTTTTTTTCTTGGTAAACAATCCACATCTCTTCTGATTTCAGGCATGTGTACTTCCAGGTGGTGGGTGAGGAATTTGAATTCGACACACTCAGAAAAGACTACCCTGGTTGTAGGATGGCCCTTTCAAGCGACTCCCATTATTCACTGGGGCTCTATCTACTATGCAGTAAAAAGAAATATTGTTAATTGGCACTATTTTTACAAATTTGTAATTCCTTGACTTCACTATTTGTAATAAAATTTACACAGAACTGGAAGTACAAGTATGTCTGTACTTCAATTAGTACCCAAATATACATCAAATAATCTGAACTGGAAACTGGAAATCTTAAAATTTGTTTAAATGACTTCTTTTTCCCAACTATATGCCTCATGTTTGTACTCAAGTCAGTGCAAATTATTTAAAACCATCCATGTCAAACCAAAATACAGATCAAAGCCACAGAATTCTTAAGTTCTCTCCTCTGGCTCCTGTTCCTTTTTTCTTGGCCTAAAATGTCATAAATCTATCATTAACCACCAACTGTTCTGAATGTTTAAAAAAAAAAAAAAGCCAGTTTAATTGAAAAAGATGAATTGCTCATCTATTACTTCCATTACCTTAAACTACAGATTTATATAAACAATTCCTAAAATTGAATGATTATTGTCTGTAATACTCATATTTACCAACATCTTTTATCAGAATGCACACAAGCCATTAACTTGCTATAAATTTCTGACAAAACTGCATTAAAGAAATTCTACAGTCAGCATTTTATCTCCCACAGCTTTTAAGTGTCCACACAATTCAAGTGCCGAGGAAAGAAGCTCTCAAATGGCATTTCAGCAACATAGACTGACTTGTGGGTAAAGGAGGAATTTCAGATGTGCTTTTATTCAGTTGATGCATATAAGGAAGCTGTTCAATATTTATTTCGACATAAAAATATTAATAAGTTACTTATCTTCAGACATGTTTTTGCATCAATGTCTGGTGTATATGTGAGAAGTATTCAAGATGAGCATTTGGCCTCCTAGTACATTTAGTGTTCTCTTCCTAAATTGAAGAAAGTTAGCTATCTTTGGACTTGTTTCTGACTCCAATGGTTTCTTTGAAATAATCACCCACTTTTCCCACAGATTGCGGTTTTCTAATTTTAGCCATATTCTTTGTCTTGGAAAAAAAAAAATGATCTTAACACGATTATCTGCCTGCGTGCTCTTTCCTACCAGTTTCTGTCTTCGTTACTGTGTGCTGCTGCAAGGATTTAGTAGACAGCATAGTCTAGGATCAGCTGTTTTATTTCTAGTTCTATTAGCTCAAACTCAGATAGCTCACACATCTGTTTTATTTCTAAAATCACTGCCCAGGAAAAGTGTCCAGCTCGTTCTACCCAAACATAAACTTTACTATAAATAACTAAGAACCTAACAAATAACTGTTTGGTGGAAATGGAAGTGTGTTTAAAAATCTGAATTCTTCCAAAACTATAGGCCTTAGTAATCTTCGTTTTAGAGACTTTCCTGACAGCCCAGATCAGCTTCCCTCAGAAGTTGTCCCCAGAGTGAACAAACTGAAACTCCAGCCGGAAATCCAGGTATTAACATCGTATCACTTGCTAATTATAAAACACCATTTCCCATACTGACATTATTCACTTCTAACCCTTTTATCTAAAACACGTATTTGCTTTCCAATCATGGTTTGACAGCAGAGTGTACCTGCATAAGATAGTGAAATGATCTTTAATAAGACAGCAGTTCAAAGCATGTAGCTTTCATGCATAATAATTATGTTGGCTTAATTTGCTGCTCCACAGAAATAATTCTATTTGTGGAAATTCACAAAGTAAGATGGAATTTTTAAGAGCTTTACGAAGATGAAATTGACTTGTTAAGGGTTCTTCTTTGTATCTCCCTTAAAGCGATAAGATTGCCATTCTGACATGTTAAAAAGACATGGAAATTTCTCTTCTGATTCTTCTTACAAGGATTGCAAATATATATGCTCACTACCTCTTATTTATAACCCCTTTGTCTGGCTTTCTTAATTGGCACTGGCTAACAGAGAAGTCTAGATCAAATGCACTGTAGCTATTGAGTTGATAAAAATGATTGATCATTTTAAGAAATTCAGGAGGTCAAATAAGTGTGATGTGATTTCATTAGTCTTCTGATACTTCTAATCATTCCTAAAGAAGTTTGAAATTAAAACTAAAATATTTTGACATCTACTGGCCTAATAATACCACACAAATCTACAGGCTATAATAGAAACGAATACACTTTTCTCAAGCTGACCATGAGTTTCGACTATGCTTAAAATTGCGCACACGAAATAAATACATTTCTTGAGTCAGTGCTGCAGTTCATTCTATTTGAAATGGTAATTTTTTTTTCATTTCACATATGCCCTAAACTAAAGACAGAAGAGTAGATCAAAAAGGTATGCCAGCTTTAATAAATGCAGAAATCTAAATTACTACTAAATGTTTTCATAAATGACTATTTTCCTTAAATGCCGAAGGGAATGCTTTATTGGCCTGCACCAAGGTCATTCTGGTGTTCCTAGTACTTACAATCACAGTGACTTCTTTTTAATCAATGTAAAATTTTACTTCCAAATTTTAATTTGCAATTATGTTGGCTTTTCAGGAGTATATCTCTGCAACCGTCAATATGACCTAGTCCAATTAGAGGTTGGGCTGAGTATAAAATGAAATGCTAATCCAAGACACTGGAAAGACCCTCACTGAAGGAAAGATTGTAGGAAAAAGATGTATCATCTAAAACTAGAACAAAGAATGTATTGCTATCATGTAGAGCCATAGAGACGAGTGCCATTTATGGAAGACTGTGAAAAACATCAAAGTGCCATGAAATATGTCTAGAAATATGAAGCTTAGCTAATTCCATGGAAAGACTTTTCCCAACAGAACAGAAATATTAGGATTAATATTCATGATGCGTGGCTAAACACAGCTCTGAATACACATGTGGATGAAACAGCTATGAGGTGTTTCCATCTCTTTTGCTGGATCTAGCCGGCTACCCCTTTGGTATATAAGAATTCCCATTTCATCACTAATAACTTTTCCTGTACAAAGAGATCGCAATACAAAGCACAAACCTGTACATCATAGGTCCCATTTAGTAAAACAGGCCTTGAAGAATTGATGTCCTGCAGCACACCAGAAAGCACAGAACGGTTGACCTTCTGGAAGTCTTTGGAATGGCTGAACTGCACCATGTTATGAAGGGCCAAGATTTTGCTGTCCAGCTCAGCATCCTGCCTGGTGCGGTTATGCAGTCCTAAGTGATACTTTCGGAAGTGCTTAATCAGATCTGTGGGGTCGTTGCCATAGTAACCATATCCACAGATATTGCATTTAAAGTCCTGAAGCTCTGGAGACAGAGGTGCCGCGTCTGGGTTGTCATTTACCAGTAAGTCAGTTTTGGATTTATTCAGTCTTACACCCCCATCTGAAGGCACTTGTGGGTTTTTTGAGGCCACTGAAACTGGGCTTGAGCCTTGACAATTGGCTTGACCACTCTGCATTTGCCCTGTTTCCTCGGTAGCCTTTGGTGACATCTTATGATCTTCCTTTGTCTCCAATGAGTCCCCTGATGGGGTGCAGGCCATATCTTGAGGGTCATCTGCCTCTGCTCTTTGAGGAGACTTCAAGGGCTCACAGACTCCCCCAGCAGATGGAGATGAGAAAGCCAACATATTTCTATCTGTCACCTCATCATGTGGGAAGGAGGGAAGGTTTCCTCCCTTACTGGGGCTTTCATAATTGAAGCCAGCCTTCTCACTCAGGACTGAGCTTTTTAAGTCCTTCTTACTGCTAGAAGATGGATCTTGGACATGCAAGCTATGTTCCTCCTTATTGTTTAGTTCTGCAGCATCACTCTGATCCGTATTTTCTGACATCTGATCTGCAGAAAATTCTTTGTTCTTTCCAGATGCCTTGCTTTCTGTACCTATAGGCTCCAGGGTCTGGCCCTCGTCTTCACTAGCAATGTTTCTCAGAGGGGGGTTCTTTTTCCGGACCATATCTGTAACAACACAAGGAAAAGGAAGATACAGGCTTATTTCAAGGTTGCAGACATGTAACCTAATCTAGAACATTTTACTTCATCAATTCAAGGCTTTTTAAGGTGCATAACAAAAAAACTTCCTCTAGGGATAAAAAAAATCACTTTTAAATACAGCAAAATAATTGAGACCAAAGCCAACAATCTATATTTATAATATTTTTATCATAGAGTGGCTTATTATTTTAAAATGGTTTTATGAATACCAAAGTATTAATTGTTATTATTACCTCTATTCTCCCTATTATTCTTGCCTGCCAATTATAGTTTTTGCTCAATTTCTTTATTCAGTCATAGTCAATGATATATATATGTGTGTGTGTACATATTTATACATGCTATATATTATGTATAATATGTATACATATTATGTTTATAGTATATATTTACATGTTTATGTTTGTAGAATATATATTACATGTTTATTTATATGGTATGTATATGTGTATATAAACAACATAAATTAGAACTCAATATTGTTACACATGGTGCAACCAAGATATAAATATGGTTTGGACCAAAATATCATCATAGTCAAAAAACAGAAATAGCATGCTATAAGCAAAGTGAAAACTGCTCCCATTACTTTCAGGAATGGAGGATAACAAATGAGTCATTTCTTTAAGCCCCTTTGGGGGCGGGGTGCCTTGCCTGAAAGTTAAGAGCAGGACCTGGTATGCATCATAGCGGCCAGGTTAGATTTTACTAGAACTCTCTCCAGGATGAGGGGGAACCTAACAAAGCCCAGGTTTCTGTGTACAGCCTGAGGGAAACAGTACCAATTCCATCCTCAGGACTACACCGAAGTTGACTAAAATAAAATACTAAATCAAACCCTATAACATGGTCATTTCATAGCCCAAAATGGCAAAATATTAGCAGTTTCCTATGATTCACCTTCACATGCAAACTCAGCTGGGCCTTTCAAGTTAGTGGCATGAGTGAGTAGGATCAAAATAAGAACATGGTGGCAAATTCCTCTAGGGGACTCTAACGAATTAGCACTCTAAGGGTCTAAGGAGATAAGAAACAATATGTGTCCTGTCAATAAAAGAGTGCAGTAACAAAGGCTAGTTGAGAAGTGAGGTCTGTGTGGCCTGTGTTCCTTAATCCTCCAAGCTGAAAAAGTGCAAGTGCCATGTGAGTTGTCATCCCCCGTTAGTCCAAGATGTTTCTTGGACAAAATCCACCTGTGACTGACTAATAAAACAAGCCTTCTTTATTAGCCGACTCTGTCACAAGGACAGACTTAACAGCATTAAGTGACACCACGATTATGCACAATGTCCTGAGAAAATCCAAATTAATAACCTCTCTGAGTCGTTTTCATCTATAATTTCTCATGCGTGCTGAGGAGCCACACTGGCTTTGAATATACGGGTGTGTGTACCTTTGCTTCTGAAAAGCTGGTCAAACAAAATTTTTATAATATGAATCACTCAATCAAGATAATGTACTAGTTAGAGTGTAAGGAATTATTTACAAAGCAAAAATTCATTCTATTAAATAATGTCAAAAACAGTGTAACTGCACTTACGAAAGAAAAGTACATGACTCTTCTTATACACCAATAATGTTAGTCATCAAATATCCACTGAATCTCCCTTTTGGAACTACAACAACAACAACAAAACATTTGTCGGATGAAGAACTGAAGTTTCAAGGGAAGGGAGTGAGGCAATGTAAAAATGCCTGGCTTCTGAGGAGTGGAAAGAGGTGGGGGAATGTGGTCTTCACTTGGGTGTCATTACGACTGGGCCCGAAAATGGTACACTGGGTAACTAGTTTACATTTTAATGTCTTATGTCTTGATGTTTAGGAGACATCTATTTTTCTGTCAGAAGTGACAGAAGTTGAGAACTTGTACTAACACATGGTAGAATGAAGAGCAATTTTATTGGTAGTCAACAAAAGGAAACCAAAAAGGAAAGGATAAAAAGAATACAAGGGAAGCTTAAGAAATAAGTTATCATTTAAAATACAAGAGTTTGAGGGAAAAAATACTGTTTTAACTTTGCTTACAGAAAAGAACAGAATATCAGCTGTACCTACGTATAGAAATGTGATGTTCTGGTACAGTATCACTTGCCTTTCCCTCCAGAACTTCCTGTTGGTTTGTTTAATTGTTTTTCCTATTACACATATCTTTAATAATACTGCAATTTAATCTTTACTTGGACAATACTGAATAAACATATTTGTATTTTAACTTTTTCTCCTTAATGTAAATAAAATCTAACAATGATGCACCAAAATGAAACAAAATTACACAATAAAAAAAATCTATCTGAAAAGCAGGACTCATGAAGAAATGAGGATGAAATATTCCAATTCATTAAGATTGTCATTCCACTAAAATGAAGAGAAAATGGTTTCTGCCCATAGTTTAATGTCAAGGTAATTTAAAAAGCAGCAACATTTTACACAGCAATAGAACTAAGATAAAATACTTAAAAGTGGGTAGATACAAATATGTTAATATTGAAAAAATTAACTTCTTTTGCAGAACAAAAAAATTGAATCGTGCTGATTTATTATGAAGAAAAGCAATGGGTCTTAGTTTAAAGACTACTCAACCAGCATCTATAGTGACTGAGAAAAAAATATGATTTAATTAAATTATCATCCTTTCAAATTTCAGTTCCTTCATCCCCCCAAGAATAGACCTTTAGAACCCATATGACTCACTCACTCCTTATGCTAAATAGAGCCCTTAATAATATATATCGCAAAGAATGTTAAACTGCTAATACTTCAAAGAAGTATCAGAAAGGTCATTTGGGTTTTATTTCTTGTTGTGGGGGAAGGGGAAGGGGACTGTTCTTTTTAGTTGCTTAAAAAAAAAAGATCACGGTTAATTTGGTTGACTACACTTTGAAGTAGTTAGAGAAAAAAAATAATTTTTTACTGGAATTATATCACCATAATTTTTCAGAATGACATATTATATAAATATAAGCACATTTGCAATACTTCTAAGTGGAAGAAACTCCCCTAACAAGTCATAAGTTAGATACCATAAGACTATAGCCACCCTCAAGTTATTATCTTTAAGACAAATAACAGATTGCAGGATGTTTTACTGTGTGCCAAGAACTTTTCCAGTTAACATTTTCACTTGAAAAAATAGTTCACATACTTGTAAAATCATACCCAGCATTGACTTCATAAGGCATGTGGCTTTAGAATGCTTTTTACAATTATTAATTCTATTAGTCAACTACCAGGAGGCTAATGCAATTGTCTTAGAAGATGCTCGGAAGACACAGAAGGCATTTTGAAAGCTGATCTGCACATCTGCAAAACAAAACAAAACAAAAAAACATTTTCCTTCCTAAATGACATAAACATACTTTAATATCACACCTAAAATACACCACTCAGCCAGCACCACGGGCTGCTTGAAAAATATCTGCTCAAAGCACGAGAAAACCTTGAGCAACATCTTCTCCTGCCCCTGGGTTTTTATAAAGCAGCAGGAGAAGGAGCATGATACAAAAGATTATAGAAGTCATTTTTACAACACACTGTGATGTTGGTGAAATTACTTAACCTCTAAAAGCCCCTGAGCCCGAAGGATGATAGTGCTTACCTACATTGGAGGAGGGGGATAAAAGATCTTAATTAGTAAACATGGAGGGGACATGCTTCTAGAAAAGATACGAAGTACACTTGCTGACAGTGCAGTCACAGGAGAAGACAACAAGTGGTACCCATAGCCAATGGCTTGCAGACTCATAATTACAGTGGATATACCATGTGGCTGAGAAAAGAACTATTTCAATGCCATCAGGAATCCTGCATCAGATCTCTGCAAGCCTCACCAAGAGTTACGGAAACACTAAGCACCATGACATGTTATCTCTCTTGCTATTTTTAGTCGTCTTCTATTTTCACTCTTGCTAAAATAAGCTTATAAAATAGTGATCAAACCAGCTTTAAACCGCCTTTATACCATCATTTTTTTTTTATTCTGAGAAAAAAACTATTGAGGCAGATATTGCATGAATGGCCCTAATACAATGAAATAGATGTACTATAAATATAAATATATAAATGCATACAAGTAAATATACCTATGTATGTATACAACATCATATCAATGAGACTTAGTCTTCAATTTCGGCAACTCTGTTTTTAACTTCTTTATTCTACTATATGGCAATCTCTCTCACACTGACTATAAAAAAAAAAGTTCAAAAGGCCAGTTACAGAAGGTCCAAATTAATCAACCGTTTAGACAATGGGGCTAAAAGTGAAATGGATACGGAGGTGTTGAAGACTCTAAAGGAGAGCTACAAGGCTCAAAATTGCTAACTTCAGCCCTCTGTTTAATTGTGAGATAAAAAACTGACCTGGCTGGCGGGTGGGGGCGGGGAATAGTGAGCATCCCCACATTTACATCATTCTCCACCTGTACAAATACATGAATGCTCCTTTAAAGGCAGATATAACCTGAATTCATATTATGTGCCAAGATATTTAAACAGCTTAAAAATATATTTAGCTTCCTAAAAATGCAATATTTGTAGTAATTTTCAGTACTGGGATGTAAGGCATTCTATTTGCAAAAATCTAAATTTCTACACTTATTTCCTTGTAAATTAAAAATTCGATCTAAAACGCTTTCTTTGCATTTCTAGAAAAAATGCATTATACAAAACAATAAGATACTGGACTATTTCTACGTATGTCACAGTATCATTTAGATAACTTGATGTAGTGGAAATAATTAGCATTACGGCTTAAAATATAATTCTGGTAACTAATTTATCTACTGATTAAAATGCTTAACTATATAAGAAAGAAATCCTTTTTCTGTAGAAGACTGTGATTCATGTTCTCAGAATGGCACCTTTACAGCAAAGAAATCTGAGTTTTCTCTTACTATCAAGATACTGTGAATTAACCATTAATGCTTTAGTTTTACTTTATATATATATATAAACACACACACACACACACACACACACACACACACAGGGGATGCCAAAAATGTATATAAGTGGACACTGGTCAACGTTGCTCAAGCAGTAGTTCGCTGTAATCAGAAGTGTCTGGACGCTGATGGGAACCACTTTGAGCACCTCTTGTAATTGCAGAAGTCAAACGTGACTTGTATTCATCTTTTGTTATCGGTATATATTGAATATTACAATTACAGGTTTCCTTTCTTAAAATGTGTATACATTTTTTGGCACCGTGTGTGTGTGTGTGTGTGTGTGTGTGTGTGTGTATATATATATATATACACATACACATATACACATATATATACACAAAAAAACATACCCATATACATTTGTGAAATACACTCACTCCAAATAATCTTGCTATAGATAATTAAATGAATTATTCAACCAAAGAAATGAACTATCACAGTAATTTAAAGAGAGCTGAGATCACACAACCATTCAATGCAGACGAGAACTAGGATTTCTTTCCATTAGATGAGGAACTCCTTGAAGATAAGAGATAATAAATTCTATGTTCTTGGTAGCATCTTGGCCTTAAAGAATCAATACCTAAGGAGGAAGAACGGTACAGCAATCATGTGTCCAGTCTCTGAACCTGATTCAAATCACCTGCTGATGTGATCGAGGCCAAGCCTCTTCATTTTTCTGAACTTCTGTTTTCACCCGTATAATGAGGGAACTACAATAATTATTTCTAAATAAATTACTTCTAAATAATTTCTATACTACACCCTGCCTCTAAGACTCTATAATGTTTTTGATTAATGGCTTAGGCACTTCCTAAAGGTTCACCTTGGAGAACCTTTATCCAATATCCTTAAAAGACTTTAAATATTAAACCATCAACAACTAAGGGTGGCAGAAATACCACTGATGCTTACCATTCACTCAGTTATTCATTTTTTCTGACATTCATTCATTAATAAATGTATTTTTGTAACATTCACTCATATACATTACATTATATAATAATACATTATACATATACATAACATATACATTATATAATAAATGTATATCCAGCATCAGCTATGTGCCAAACATGTCCAGCAAGATGACTTTAATTTTATTATTTATCATCAATTTGAAAGAGAAGGATATTTTTTAAAAGCAAAGGAAATGATTGTAAGGAACCCCTCTTTCTCAAAGAAAAAAATAAAATTTTTGAGTATCATTTAAAATACATATATCTAGAACAAAATTAAAAGGTTAGGAGGCTAAGACTGTATAATTTTGACCTGAGTCTCAAATCCTGCTAAGTATGATTTTTATTATAAGTAGCAGTTCTTATCATCATAATATATAATACTACATAACGTTTTCTTATTGTTTTTCCATATAATAAAACTATCAACTGTTTGAAATCAAAGCTTGACACAAAAAGGAAAGACATAATAATCTTCTCCTTAATATATGTTTCTTCCACGCATGTTTGTCTCAACCGCCTAGGAGTACTGAGTTATTAGTTAGACATTTCATGTAGCTTTAATTAAAAAATTAAAAGACACACAAAAAAAGAATAGCAAATTGTTTCTTTTGATCAAAGTCTCCCACAAAGAATTTAAAGAATAAAGCAAGTGATAGCAAAATAAAAGTAAGGTCAGGTTTGGGGCCTATAGCAAACTAGATAGCTTCCATATGAACAACACATAAAGTTCAGTTTTTCAAGAACATATGTGTTTGCTCATTGGCTTAGGAAAAAAAAATTGAATCCTGTCTACTCCATATATACAGATCAAAATCAGATTGCTTAAGTGAACTATAAAATGCAAGGGAACATTGTTTATCCAATTCACAAACCCAAGAATTGCTGAGGGAGTTTAAATGTTTTCTATTTCTTCAGATTCCAGGGCCATACTTCAATGGTAGATTGCTTTTTTTGTAAACGGCTTCAAACTTCATAAACCCAATGTCTGATCCTGTTCTTGCTATCCATGTCTATTTAATTTGCCCTCTCGGAATTGATTGTTCCTGAATCTTTAAAGGTATTTTTGGACATCTTAAATCCTGTTGAGATTTAAATGTCATCACCTTCAAACAACTCCCATCAAATAAATCTCTTATTAATTCACATCAAATTAATCCAAAATGATCGCTTCTATTAACATATGCTCCAGAGCACAAAGCCCATTCATTAATAGTCATCTGGACACTAGAACTAACCCAAGCCTCTTTGAGATAAAATAAAATACACACTATTTAGATATCCTATTTCAAAGAGTTTTGATGCTGGCCCAAACACATTTTATTAGGCTTTTATTTCATCGTGCTATGCTCTCTTTATTTTAAATATCTCATTTCAAATGTACTAGTCTAGGTAAAAAGAGATAGTCTGGTAATAATGTCATAGTTGCCAAAATGAGTTTCCATATACATCTTGGAGAATTTCATTAACCATTTTACTTTTATAAGAAAATTATAATTTTTTTTTTTTGCCTCTAAAGACTTGATGCTAGAAGTCTAAATGAAACAGTAGAATATATCTGAAAAAAATGAAGCATGTGCCTATTTTCCTAAATGGGATAACCAAAATAAAGCAAGTGTACATCATGGGTTACCAAAAGAAAACTGGAATTACTTTTCCTTTCATAACAGATGAGAGGCAAATGTATTAAAAACTCTGATTTGAATACGATCACAATTTCACTAAGCAAATTAAGAAACGATACCATTTATTTCCCCACACATATGTCGTTTTTTCTTTTGCTTTCTTCTCAAAGAAAAAAAATAACAATTACAAGAATCTACGACGACAACTGTTGATTCAAACAGGCCAACATGACTCTGCCTGTGTGCACTGGCCAGGCTCAACTTCATCTCTTCTTCTTTGTTCAACTTCAGACTATTTTAACTAATCCATGGGCAAAGAGCCAAACATAGTACTTAAATTCAAAAACGATAGCTCATGAAAAGTATAAATGCATTCATTGATCTTGATAGTTATGATGTGAATGGACATTTTATTTATACATAAATTAGATTTCCACTGGTAACAAAAATAGTGAACGCAGTGCTTTGCAGGGATGTCTTTGACCTCCCAGCATTGGCAAAAAAAAATAAATAAATAATTAAAAATCTTTGTTTATTAAAGGGGGTTTAATTGTAATATATTGATGTCATTGTATTTGTTTTCTAATCTGTTATTCAATAGATAAGAAAAATCTCAATTATGAACTCAGTCCAGCAATATAATTGGTTAACAGTTGTCTCAGCTCTCCTGTAAGAAATCTGTCAGTCACTACCAATCTATTTGGTAAGTTAACACACATACACAGAATTGTGAATCTAACGGATGCATACCATAAAGATTCAATAAGAACTCTCATTGTGTTCACAGCATTGGTAAGCCAAGTGTATTAAGCAACATTTTTGTTCTTTCATTTTTTTAAGAGTGCAACTAGATGCAAGATTAAAACAAACGTGAAGGCATACTGAATGCTTATACTGATAACACACGTATATATTTTTAAACACATATGTGCGTTAAATACAATATTTAATGCGATATAGTATTTAACATACTTGACACACGTTATATACAACATATAACATGTATGTGTATTAAGTATATATAAGTTAAAGAGCCATAGTGAAGGGAAGTTTGCGACATCACACGTAACAGTTCTTGCTCATGAAATCAGTAACTCGTAAACCACTGTGCTCATCCCTATGGTACCACGAGAGGCAGCTTAAAAAGCCTCACTTATTTGAGAACCAATAGTCCAATGAGTGAACCACAGGTGCGTCCAACAGGTAAAGCACAAATATCACAAGGAATCAGCAAATGCATACAGGCAATGAAAGGGAATTCTAAATAAGCTCAGAACGTTGCTCTCTAACATATAAATTCCAAGAGGCCAGGGACCTTTGCTCTGTACAAATTTTTTAAAGTTCATTTAAATTAATAAACAGTACTGATGAATATCTTTCACACTGTGTAATGAATACACACTAATGACATGAAATTTGGTTTGGATATCACCCTAGTTAGTGCTATAATGCTTAATGGAACCAACTAAGCATCATTTTACCTCCTGATAAAAACAAATTACACACACTGGCTGGAATCACTTTTGTTAAGTACATTGAAATTTCCCAAAGAAACTGGAAAGCAACTTCTGATTGTAGAATAGGTGAATCCACTTTTTCCTACCTCCTGGGACGAGAAAAGTTTTATGTATTAAAAAAAGAAAGAAAGTACACGCAGAATCCCTTAATAGTTTGGATAGGTAATAGGCTTACAAATCTTCAGCTGTAAGAACTGTTTTTGAATAAACAATTATTTCAGGATATTCTGCCCCTTCTCACCCCAAGTTTAGGTAGGCTCTGTCAAGGATTTTACTATGGCAACTGTTTAAGCACAGGTAACAAGAAATTCAAGAATTTTCTCTATTTTCTTCCCAAGCTATAAGCCTCACAGAAAAGAAAAAAAAAATCAAATTAAGTTTAGTAGACTCTGCATACTTTCCATCCCCTCTTCAGAGATTCACAATTTGTATTGGTGATTATCACTCTGAAAAGTCCTAGGGTTTATGGAGTGGAGAGTCTGTCCAATTTGAATTGGAATTTCTCAGTAATGTCTGGTTTTACGTCACATAATGCTACTTACCAACCAAACTAATATTTCGCTAAACACAGTGGGAGAAGGTGCTCTAAACAGTAATTTTCAAGAAAGAAAATTACTGACATTAAAGCATATGTAATATTTTTAAAGAAAACAGTATTTCTTCATTATCTTGGCAAGAAAACTAAGACACTTTGATCTGAAGTGGGCCACTTTGAAGGGCTTTTTTTTGTTGTTTCCAGCATGTTTTTCAACATTAAAAGAAGATCAGGATCTATTATCATGAAAGATTTAGAATCAGTATTTTAAAAGAATGTGTAGTGGCAGAGGATTACAACCATGATAGAACACTAAGTGGAAAAAAAAAAAAGCAGGAGATACAATATCTACATACAATAGGATATCAGATATCCAAATTTCACATAGATAACATATGGGTATTAGCCTAATGTTATCTTTGAGCTAAACAGTTTATACAGATATCACTGAATAAAGAAGCCCTAATTTTTTTCAGTTATTGTTTCTAATGCCGTCCACTACAGTAAACCAATTTAAAACACTACTACCTTCTATACTAAATCTGTCTCATTCTTTTATAATACATTTCACCTGATTAAAACTAAGTCAGAAACTGAAATATGACTATGAAATATAGTATGTGGAGAGAGGTTGGATAATGACCCAGGATTGTGTTGAGGGACCTATAGTTCATATAGTTACAAACGGTAGTTCTCAAATGCTTGCAGATACCTGAGAGACTATGTCTAACCCACATGCTCTCTCTTTTATTAATAAATATACTTCGTCCCAATTCGACTCAGTCTCCACCTCCAGATTCAGCTGTACCCATAATAAAGAATAGAAAACCAATGCCTGGACCACACAGTCAGGAAACACGTGTCTAGTGTGGACCTAGTCTACAATTGCATCCTTCTGTAGGACAGCATAACAGCAGCCTGGTTCATGTTTCTGGGTGATGCAGAAATTACATGTACAGAGAGTGGCCTCCGGATCTCACCCTTACAAATCCCAGGCTCTAGATTGATGGGCTCTTGGATTTTGTTTCATTTCTACTGCATCACTCCTTCTCCCAAAGACTCAAACAAGAGATTAAAACTAATTTAAAAATAAAGATAGAATAGGTAGATGCTGAAGTAAATCTGAAACAGGGAATTAATTTTAAGTTAATTTTAAACACAAAGCCAGACATGGTAGTGAGGTCACAGTGAGGTCCAAGTCTGAGAGGATAACCACATCTCTAGGTTACTCCTGGGCCCCCAGAGCTCCTACTTTACTCACTCACCTAGAGAGAAAGAATAGCAATTTGATACATGTGTGTGGGGCTGTGGAATTAGGGCAGAAATTAGCTCACGCGTTAAACATTTTGTGTAAGTAATCTAGTCAATCTTCACATTCAAGTTCAATATAAACTTAAGAATCTATCTAAACATGCACACACACACACCTTTAGAAAAGATTTTCACCACCTGCACCCCAATTAGTAATTTCTTTTCACCATCAATCTTGTTGTGGACACCTGTCATAACAGAATAAGGGAATGTATATATATTTCCAGATTCAGGTGTTTTACACATAGTTCCTTAAAAATCTAATTATTATGTTAAGCTCACAATCTTGAATGCTGATGTCCATTATAACCTGAATTTCTAGTTAATAACAAAAATTTACTATTAGTACGAATTAGGCAGTATGCCAAGAGTGCATGATCTCATTTGATTTTCATTTTTATTGACAATTCATTAAGTAAGATACTTTTATTATCCACATTTCACAGATAAAGCAAGTAAGATTTAAAAAAGGAAAATCATCTGCCTAGGTCATAGATGGACTCCATGGAAGAGCTGGGACTGAAGGAGTCTAAAGCCTCGCTAGACCACCTGGCTTCCCGTTCCTTTTCTCACAAACTCTCTAGTATTTTTTCTGAACAACAATTAAACAGTCTATGCAGAGATATAAAAGTGATAGCACTTTAAGAAATTTACCAGAGAATATAATCTACCAGGCACCATTTTATAAAGATCACCATCACCTCGACTGGTATTACAGTTGTGTGAGGTGAATATACAATCTTCCCAATATTCTTACGGACTACTTACCAGGTATCCTAACTTTTGGGTTTTCCTTATAACACCTAGCACAGCACTAAAGTTACCAAATTATCCAAGTCTCCAGATGGATTTCCTTCTGCAAAACTCTCTACAATTCCCCCAAGCAAAAGTGAGTTTTTCCCACTATCAGCTGTAGCAATTTATGCACATCTCCTTTTAAGGTACTTGCCACAACACAATGTAATTATGTGTTTACGTTTTAGGCTAGACCAGAAAACATCATTTTTAATATTATCGTTAATTTAAAATATTAATATATATCCATTCATATATGTGAATATGTTAATATAAAATGATATACAATAATTCATATACTTAAATATCTGTATGTTATCAACATTTCTCAAGCTTTTCTGAAGTGCCACACAACTGAGGCTAAAATACACTTCCATCACTAACAATGGCACACTAGGATAATGATTACAGAGAAATAGTCTAGCACATGTAACAAAAGACATACAAGTTTTTAAAAAGTAGCGTAGACTAACTTGGCCCTCCCCACTGAAACTACCCTACCAGAGAGCAGGCACTCACAAAAAGTTCTTATTGGATAAATGGATGTTAGTATACTTACAAATGTCTGCGTATTGCTTATCTCTTCAAAGAAAACCTAATCTTTTGAAACAAATAGACTGACAAGAATAAAAGCTAGAATAATGCTAAAGTTATCTTATCAACATAATTAATAAGAAACCTTATCAAGACATACAGGGACCCAAAGCATTAATTTTGCCTTTATTTACACTGAAAAAAAGAATCAGATATCATAGCTCTGGATTTATGGTCATAGAGCAATAAATGCATAAGTAGTGAGAAATAAGAATTATCAAATTTATGTTTTAAAACGTGAACCACACCTATGTTGGCTTAATTTGGGTTCTACGTATGTCCATATAATCTTACATATTGAAAATATCCATAGATTGAATTACATAGTTAGAGGAAGGTTCCTTAAAAGTTTAGGCACACTCTATATAGTAATAATTTTATAATAATGTTATTGTAATCAGTAAAATGAACTTTATAAGTTCATGTACCAGCATGATTATATATGACTATCATGGTATACAATGTATTTATTAAGTATATATTTACTATAATTATAGGCATTTATATATGTAAATTTTACTTACAAACTTTTCAGTATGCATTCCCTAACATTCCAAAATTCAAAATATTCTGTACTAATAGCCTAATATATAAAAATAAGTAAAAGTTTGTCTTTTAAAGGAATAGGTTGGTACATAAAAGAAGACAGAAAAGTCTCAAACATCTGGATCAGACTCCTAGCAACTTAAAGCATCTAGAAAGACAAAAAACCAGGAAGTTCAATTTAAAAGTGCATGCATACGTGTGTGCGCGTACACACACGCAGACACACACGCACACACACACTCACACTCACAAGAATGCCCATAGCATCATTATTTGAATTGTCAAAACTGGAAAAAACCCAAATGTATAGCAACAGTTGAACAGATTAAAAAGTTGTGGTATACTACTAAAGAACGGATGTGGGTCATACACATACTGCAACAAAAATAAACAACATACAACAACATGGATGAATTTCACAAAAGGGATGTTGAGTGTGACAGGATGTTGAGTGTGAGAGGTCAGACACAAAAGAATACAAACTTTGGATGCGTATGAATGTAGTACTTTAATGCATGTAAAGCTGAAAAGCAAGCAAAACCAATCTAAAGTGTGAGGAGTCAGGAGAGTGATAAATTCCTGGGGGAGGATAGGTAACAGAGAACAGGAAGGGACACAAGGGGGCTTGTAGGGCACCAGCAATGTCTTTTTGTTTACATGAGAGATAGTTACACAAGAGTATTTATTTTGTAATAGTTCATTGAGCTATATAGATTTATGATTTGTGCATTTTTCAGCTAAAAAGTGTGTGTGTGCACGTGGGCGCATACATGTGTACATGCCTGTGTGGGTGTGATTTTTCAGTGACACACAGCAGTTGCTTCGCAGGGACCATAGAGCAATAAATTAAGAAGAAACCTTTCAGCTGCTATTTTCTGATGGGTAAACCAAGCCATCCAACGGAATGGAATGCTGTAACTGGCTACTCAGAACACAAAGAGCCCACATGTGCCAAAGTATGCAACAAGGTGGTAGGAGAAGGAAGAACACAGAAATGAAAAGAGAAGAAAATAGAGTTCGGGGACAAAAGAGATTTGAGAGGGTAAAAGGTTGAAAAAGAGATCAAAAGCAAAAACAAGCCCTAAAAGCAATCTCTACGCTATAAAGACAGACGATAACAGACCAGGAAATAAGAGAGAAGAGCTCAGGTTTTGATTCAGTTGGTGGTGATGGTGGTGGTGCTGGTGGTGTTGGAAGGTGACAAAGCAAAGACACATTATCTGTAGTTATTAAACGTATCATTAGGAGACACTACATCAGTTAGACCACAGAGACAGACTAAGTAAAGTTGGAAGAGAACTAATATGTTGGTACCCACTATGTAGCAGCCATTTGCTTCTTGGCTCACATAATTTTCTAATTTCGTCCTCACTAAAGTGTGCACGGAGTCTCTAAACCCTATTTTACAAATGAGAAAATTGGAACTGAAAGGGGGATACAGTAACATGTTTGCCTTAGAAGACTGGATGAAATAGATGAAAAACAGCCAATAAAATAACATTGTGGCTTTTTTTCAGAAAATTCACACATCTGAATTCTGGGTATTTTTATAAGGCTGAATGCACGCTATGTTTAAATAAACTGTGGTAGATTCTACCTTCATCCAAAGTAGCTGTTCTCTATCCATGCAGTAAGATGTTCCATCTCACAGATCAAATAATGATGGGTGTTTCTCATCTTGCATAAAAAGATAAGTTAATAGGTAAAATTCTATCAGTTCTAAACTTTCCAGCTGGTTAATATTTTCTTAAGACTTTGGCTTCTATTATCACGTGGCTTCTAAAAAAGAATGAACAAGCATCACACAAACATTAACAGAGAAACTTGAAAATATTTCTGAAAACTATTCCATGTAGGATTTAATATTTGTTTTGTAAGTACAAGCAGACATATAATACAATCACATTTTATCCCACAGAAATGGTTCCAGGTTAGTATGATTATTTAACACTATTTCACAGAGTTCCTCAAACAGGACCATAAAGTCTGAGAATACAGTCACCTAAATAAGCTTAAGAACCTCTGGTTTAAGCAGAATAAGAACTGGATGGCTTGTCCTGCATCTACTAATGCTGCATGTGTTCTGGACATCAAAGCAATAACGCTCTATACATTTAACTGCTGACTACAGCAAAAATTTAACCCATGGATGGGAAACGATGTTTGTGAAAGCAACAATACAATGCCTAGAAAACAGCGGCACTGAGCAGTATTATTGACAATTAACTGCTTCCATTACTCTTGTGAACTGTGTGACACAGCAGTTCATAATAACAGTTCGTCTAGTTATTTCAAAATCCAGTAACTGCAGAGTTCACCTAAGCAAACAATATTGATATCTGGTAATATTGTTATCATCTTCATACCTGCAAATGCCTTGTTTATTTAGCCTACAAATCAGGGTGCTATCCAGAAAATCAAATACTGTTAATAGCATGACTTCATGAAAACAAGTTAATATATCATGAGAGTAACGTGCAGTAATTTTAATGATGTTATAATATTAGAATGCCCCGTTTTAATGTTCAAATTGAACGAATTATATTTAAAGTGAGACATTATTTAAGTCCCTAAGAAAACTGCAGCCTATTAAGTGTTTACCGTATTCTGAGGGGAAATAAAAACAAGCTGTAAGTCAAAGTATCCTGCCCTGGTGTATGGAAATAAAAATGGAATTCTCCTTCACAAAGCATCGTCAATATGGTCCAATTAAGCTAAAAGAGTAGGCAGGCTAACGTAACGTCATGCCCACAATCTAGTGTACGAATAGTGGCAAAAGAACGAAAAAAAAAAAAAAAACAACCCAAAAACACATGAAGTACTTTGGATACTGTTAACAAGTTACAAGATAGCACTATTCAAGAGTATTTTCTGATGACCAGGAATACTACTTGAAAGAGAACTGCGTTAGTCTTTGATTCACTAACTTCAAGTTAGAATAAAGTGAGCCATGTCGAAATGTCCCATAGTTTATCCCCTTGAGCATCTTTCATTTCACTGTCACGTAAAAACTTAAATGATTACCCAAACAAGCCGCTATCAGAATTTTTTCCCAGAAACCAAGTCAAGTCTATCTGATGGCATCTAGTACCCATTTAGCACTAAATCCTATTTTTTTGTACAACTATTACAAAACTGACCATATGCTATAACTGAGGCTTATAATCAAGAATAAATTAACATCACATTTATTCATTCAACATATATTTTTTGCAGGCATTGAGCTCGGTGGTGAGAATAAGCTGTGAAGAAGGTAGACAGACATGAAGCCTGCCCTCGATGAGCTTATAGTGTAGCCGGAGAAAAGAAAAACAGTGCAGACAGGTGCCTAATCCAGACTTGTTATAATAAAGGGGGGGGGGGGCGGAAATAACTACAAACTAAAAGACAGCAAAAGCTGGCCGGGGGAAGACAGGACTGAGTGATTCAGGCAGAACAGCACAAGTGGAAAAGCCCCTTCTCTCTCCAGGGAGAATGTGGCTTGTTAACGGAACTGAAGAGGTTCAGTCAAGTTAGCAATTTCAGCGGTATTTGGTTAAATTTTTCAATTCTATAAAATAAAGGATTAAAGCATAAATTCTGTGAAAAATTTCTATTTTACTGAAAATACACAATTCATTTATCACAACTAAAGTTTGTATATATGTACGTTTGTATATACACGCATATATATATATATATATATATATATGAAGATTAACTCTTCATACAAAATGTTTACTACAGGATTATGGATAAAATTTCTACACAATTACGTTATGAAAAAAATGATAAAAAATAATTCAATATTAAAAATGTTCTCTCTGATTTTGATGCAATTATATGTCTGATGTGATAGTGCCAAGAGTCCTGTAGTGTTTTATAAGAATTAAATATAACCCTGGAAATATAATCATTATATTCTGAATCAATTTATGTTCATTTATATATTAATGTACACGTGCATATATATATACTGAGCACATGTATATTGAGCACACGATATGTTTAAAATAATGTTGCTGAATTGTTTGAAAATGACAAGAGATTTTAAGAGAAATGATAGTTTATAAGAAACTAGCTCCCTCTGTCAAAGAAATACAGATCACAGTAAACACCTCAGTAACAATACAGGATTTTATACCAAAATAAGCAGCGCCAACAATAAATGTCCTTGAAGGCAAAGTGTAAGTCCTAAATGTCTGCTATTATTTTTAATGAGTATTATTATTTCCACGATTTCTTTCACTCATAATAAAACCATGTGGTAAATAGCAGTGGAAACATTTAAAGGGATGAGAGTGGAGATGATCCTGAGGGAGAGAGAAGAATTTCACAGCTTTGAGAAAGAAAAAACACAAGCATTGCAGCAAATAGGAGTAAAAGAAACAAAGGGTTGCTCTCCAATATAAACATACTCGTATGTGAAGGGACAGTGAAGAATCTGGGGGTGGGGGAGGATTAATTGGGTAAAGGGGGTCAGAGATGGCCAACGGAAGGACTAGACTTTTGGTGGCGAGCACACAATAGAGCATACCGATATCAAATTACAATGTACCACTTAAATTTATAGAATGTCATTAACCAATGCAAATAAATAAATAAATAAATAAATAAAATCTGGGTTATTAACATAAGTTAGTAAGTTAGAATCTTAAATCCCAATGAGGCTGGCGCACTTACAAAAAACAGGAACCCACCTGAAGTTTCTAATAGAAGAGATTAGGAAAACTCAACTAGAGGTGGTGTGAAGTGTACACTGAGGAAAGGAGAAAAATGTTATATATCTCCCCCCAAAAAAGTCAAATACGTTTCAACTCTGATCATAAATAAAAGAAAAAAAAAAAAAAACACACACACACATCAGAAATATCTTACCAGTAGGGATGAAAGGATGGGGTACTGATACACATTTGTGAGACACTCATGATACAGGATGATTTAGGCATTAATCTGTCACTATATCTTCTAGAGTTTAAATTGCAATTTTGACTATTAATGTCTTATTTATCTGCTTCAATATTTATATTTCTGCCTGAATAGTGGTCTCCTGTGGTCATTCATATGGATATTCTCATGACCAAGTAAAAAGTAAAAGTGAGTGTGTACTGCTTAATAAATATTTATTTGAGTGAACTTATTGAAGCTATTGAAATTTGGTGAATAAGTTTAGCAAAGCTTATTGAAAAGACAAAAATAGAATTAATCAACTGACTAACTTAGCTGCTTGACACTCATTTGTTTGTTTCTGAACTGCCTGCCCATACTTAGTGTTTTCTCTTAGTCCTGTTGACATTGAATCCATTCTAAGGCTTAAGTTCTCAGACTTGCAATACTTTATGAAGTTTTCCAAAGTAACTTAAACGCAAGCCCTTTCAAAATCACCCCAGATCTTTCTATTAGTCCTATTGGGAGCTCACTCTGAACCTGGTGGAAAACTCCGTGACAATCCAACTAGGTCATTCTGATCCATACAAGTTTATAGTTAAAATAATGGTTAGGAAGACCACCACATACCTCTTTATTTCAAGCCAGATCTATACAGATGAAAACTTGGCAGACCTAAGACTTAGTGGGTACTAAACACTCATCTAAGATTCCCTTTTAAAGCACTACTTCCTGATAACTACTCAAGTCTCCCAGTTGCTCCCATCCAGATGGAATTTGTTTTCTAAGTAAGAACACTCCAAAATCAGGTCATTTTTAGGCAGAAAGTAGTCCTCTTTGTGCCCATTCAAAACAATCACTCTAAGACTCTGCAGCGGAGAACCTGAAGACATGAGTACAAGGAGTGGAACAACAATCTGACCTGAGACCTTGTCTTAAGGCCATGAAGGTACCTTTAGGCAACAGCCAAATGCATTTTTAGCAAAAAAAAAAAAAAAAACCTGGCAATGTTCTCAAGTTGGAGATAATAAGCCCTGCAAATGTTGTGGGCAGAGATCTCCTTGTACTTCCAAAAGCAGCTCCTGGCAAAACTGCCTCTTTTTCAAGGTTGCATAGAATAAAGAGAGAAATGCACACACTTAATACATACCAAGTTACACACACTCAAAGGAGTACAGAAGCGTATAAACCAAAATCAAGAGTGGTTCTGGCCGGGATTTTTATCCTCTTTTTTGACATTACCTGTGTTATCTTAATTCCTATAATAACATATATAACTTGTCTGCTTTACAAAATTATTTTCTAAAAGGAATGAAGAGGATACAAATAAAATGCATTAGACAATATACACTGGAATAGACGGGACAAGGCAGTGTGCTACATAGATGGTATACTGCCCACTCTTTCCCCACTAGACTGACTGACTATAGACTGACTATCAGCTCTTAGCAGTAGCACCCAGAGTGAGAGCTCTCACATATTGAATGAAGAATGACGTCTCGGTGCCAGCATCTGTTGGGAGGCAAGAGGTATTTTTTTTTGATTAAGTAAACTCATAGTTATTATATGATTTTTAAAATGAAGGCAGCCAAACATTTTGGGGTGGAAAATAAGCGAATTTGACTGTATTTTTCCTTTTCACTTTTGTAAAAAGTCACTGAATTTTTTGCTTTAAAAATCAATGTTTCTCTCCAACAGTTTGCATACTAAAAGTACAGGGTAAATCAAATAATGGCAGCAGAATGTCCACTGCCTGTGTCATTCCATGAGGGAAGCACTGGATAAAAAAGCATTGTCTCTTTTAACAAACTAGGGGCCCTTAACTTTAAAGCAGACAATACTCAGAACTCCTTAATTCCAGGCTGTTACCACGGAATATCTTAAGCAATTTGAGAAGATTCAAAAATATGATTTAAATACAATCATACTAGCATCTCATTTAATTATCAACTGTACAATTGCTTTCCGAGAAAAAAATTCTCCTTTATAAAAAGCAGGTTGCAAAAATTCTTCATGATGTATTGTTTGTTTTATGTATGTCCCTCTCCTAATATCCAACTATATATGTTAATTGCAAAAAAGGGAGTCTCATTAGTGGAATGATAAAACAGTATTCTCTGAATTTGAAAAAACTTATCATTTTTCATGATGGAGAATATACATGTTTTTTTAAATCACCGAAGAAAACAGACCCTGTCTTCACTCCCCATGTCTTCTCTCTATCCCTACGTTTAAGAATCTTTGCAATGGCAAAATGATAAGCCATCCAGTTCTAAGCTTTAATGGGACACCGTCAAGCCGACCATTCAAAATTAAACCCACCAGTTTATTAAGAGTTCATGGCAGCAAGGAAGTCATAGTGCCAACATGAATTTGCACAAGGGACCAAGTTCCTGGGAAAGGCCATGAAAATGAATGCTTGGTAACAAATCGATCTTATCAAAGACGGTCCACAGTACAGGTTCCAAAAGTTTGAAAGCAATACAACTTTACTTCATTTTCTTGACTTCTAAAGTGCTCATAAGTGTGGAAGGATGTAGTCTGTGTTAAAATTGGAAGTGTCTCTTAGTGAGTGAGAGGTGGGCGGATGTACTGAAAACTAAGTCTTGGATACTTAAGGCTCAAGGGGTAACTCTCGTTTATGCCCATTCCCCCTTATTTAAAAGGAAGTAAGTCTCAGAGGTTCAGAGCCTAACAAAGAGACTGATTTATTTTATATCCAGGTACTTAGGCTCAGGCTGTCCCAAGCAATTTAATTGTTTAACTAAACTCAATATTACTGCTTAACTTGGGGGGTTGGGTGCAGTGGGGGAACAGTCTGGATTCATTCGCAGCAAGTTTTCTGTAGAACTTAAAATATTTTTGGAGAAATATGGTAAAACGATCCTCCTGGAACTAGATCCACTGTCACATTAACTCACAGCTTCTTAAATACTGTGCAATCTTTCTATAACATTCTTTGTTATGAGACCAGAATCAGCATATGGGAATTGCTCTTTTCCTGCTAAACTGAAGTCATTACTAACTACTCATCTGTGACATGTATTCCTTCTTGTAACCAGGGATTTTAGCTTCACAAAATTTAGAGACTGCCACATTGTTTCTTGGCATCGCTTTCAAACATGACATCATTTAAATTTTAGAAAACTCGGTTTTAGCAAATACACTAGTGGGTTCCAGGTTAAAGATTGCCCAAATGGGGCAGCAGGTCTCTGCAGAGACCAACCACAGTTCATTCTTTCAGTCCATACCTTCACATGCCTTTCATTACAGGCACATGGAATTGCAATGAGCTTAACAAACGCATTCCAAAATGGGTTATCAAATTACCTGAATATATAATGGCTTCCAGTTACTGAAGATCTGTTTTGAAACACAACTGTGATGTGAAGATGAAAAAGATTTTCACTTTTCTTAATGCCCAATGTCTTAGGAATATGAGTATGTTTTGAAGTACACCGTACTTATTATCAAATATGATATACATACATAACCATAAACACGAACTCCAATATAGATATGAACCTACTGACTCATTTATTGCAGAACACAAAATAAATAAGGAACTGTGTCTAAATGATGAAGAAGTTTTCAGAGAATCATTATCATTCAGACCTTCCGAAACTCTCATTTTGAAAATTCTGGAGTGATTTCTAGAACTTCCTCCATTATTTGAATACTTACACAACAAAAAGAGAAATTCTAGTCATCTCATCAGTACACTGCAAGCTCCTAGTTATGGGACTTGTGAATTTTTTATTCCAAGTATAATTTGATAGCAGAATTTACCAACAAAAATGTAGTATTAGTGCTCTCAAGAAGGATCTTTTGTCTATCAAATAAAAAACAGTTCCAACAGTTCACTGTAATTTCCTCTAGAAAATATGAATGACATGCTTTGAGCTTCTAACCTTAAAAAAAACTTCATTAAATTTTGTCTGCTATTTCTTTAGCAGACGTATTTTATAAAAGAGTAATATTTTTATTTCTGATGTTAAAAACATGCTTACTTTTCAAAAAGGAAAAAAGAGCGCGCACACACACACATACACACACACACACACACACACACACTTGAAAATTTAGGACATGTGGTTGCAAAATGATGCCTCAAAATCACTGTACCATACAGTACAAGCTACAGAGGCTATGAAATCACATGACTATTTATTATTCTCCTGCGGAAAAACTGGGTGACCTCAGTACTAACAAATCATTTTTATTCACAAAGTGCTTATGATCATGTGGCACATATCCCATCTATGAAAAAAAAAGATAAATTCTGAAATGCCCAGAGAGAATTAACTAAATATTATCTGTGAGATACTACTTCTCAGGAACAGGTCTGATGTATTCTGACAAAGTTACCACAACCTATTGACAAATAAGACAGTGATTAATTCTGAAGGGGAATTTTGTAAGACTCATTTGGGAGAAGAGGAAGAAATGTCAAGAAATTAATATAAAAAGTAAGCTATGACAGGAAATCTCTGGCTTTCAAAAAGTCATGTATTTAAAAAAAGTCACATACTAAAATTAAGTACTAATACATACACAATTTAAAATAAAAACGATAGCATGAGTCATTAATGACCCAAAGAATACGGCCCAGACAAACAATGTGGGAAAAAAAACCAACAAAAAACATTTCTTTCAAAAACTTTTACAATTCAGAGTAGCCTCAAACACCAAAGCTTATACAACAAAAATCCAAACACAAGAACTAATGAATTAGGACATATAGTCTTCCAAGGGAACATCCGAGCTATTCTTTTTGGGATAATTGATGCCATTCTTCCCTACAATAGCAGGGAGCAAAATTCCACTCTGTATGTATCCTAAATATAATGTTTTAAATTAAAAGATAAAAGAAGGCCTTAGAAGCACCATTGAACAGTCTAAATGAGCACTGCCATCGTTAATAATATAGGAAAACTTAAAAGGTTAAAAACAGAACAATGATTATAAGAATCTTATAACAATAAATATTCTCACAGCCCTTTGGCATTTACCAAACCTGTTTTACATACATGATTTAAATTTACTATCCCCCCTAACCTATTCCCAGCTAGTATTAATCACAGCCTATGGCTGGGGAGACTAAACTAGAGGAAGTAGGACTTACTCTAATACTGATTTTATTCCAACAAGGCCACACCACAGATAGGAAAACATAGCTATGACCTATTGATCTTCTAAACACAGCTGGACACAAGCCTGTTTCACACAATCACATTCCCAGAGGGCAATGGGATGGCTGAAACTTCTTTCTTTTAGTTTGTACTGTCCATATCTGGAGAAAAAATAAGCTTGGAAAGGAGCCAAAGGCTCAAATAATTGAAAAATGCAAAACAACAACAACAAAAAATACCACTGAAGTAATAATAAGCACCCCCTAAACTCCAGGAATGGCTGCTCTAACTAAGAAAAATGTACGATGAATTCAGCCTTACTATTTGTGTATTAGAACCAGTGTTTCTGGTGTTGTGACTTGAGTACCTTTGTTTTCATAGGGTAGTTAATTAGTTAAGAAGATTGAGGACAGAAAAGTCCTTATTAGTTATTGTTTTAGTATTATTGATATTTTATTCTAAAATTATTTTTTCAACATATTACTTCAAAAAAGATTAACTGTATTAAATAACTTCATATAAAACATCTCGTCTTATGAAATCAACTTAACAAATATTCTCCCTATAGAAAGCAATACTAGAAGTTAATCTGTTACAAGTTAAAAAGAATCTAAATTTCCCTCTCTTTTTTTTGAATTTTAAAATTAACTAAGGCATCAATATACCAGGGGTGCCAAAAAAGTGTATACATATGACTTGTATTCATCTTTTGTTAGCGGTATATATTATTACAATTTTAATAGGTTTTTTTTTCCTTTCTTAAAAATGTGTATACATTTTTTAGGCACCCTCCGTCATCTACAACTTAAAGTGGCCCCCTTGCATCCAGGTATATATATTTCAACTATTTTCTTTAGGACAGGCATACTGGAATCTTAAGGCAAAAATAAAGCGATTAGACGTAAACCATATGACTCAATGAAGTTTAATACTTGCTAAATATTTCTTGTAGTAATGAATTAATTTAAGAATAGCTCTAGTAAAAATCCTAATGTATGATGATATGGCCTAAATACTCTGAAATTCCAGAAAAAGAAATTAATACAGAGGGTATAAAAAGCATGGCCTTAGAAAGAATTAACTTAAAAATAAGCTCTATAATGTAGAGAGGGATGAAACTTGATAAAGATCCATGCAGAGCAACATTACAACATTACATGCAGATCCATACATTACAAAATTCATTATGTAGGAGAAACACGAAGACCTCGATTCCCAGAACACCAAAAATATAACAAGCCTAGGCCACTCAAAAAAGGCTTCCTGTACTTATAAGGACTAATAAATTATAACATAAATTCTGCTTTAATGCATGTTAAACTTTGTTTATTTTATTCATAGCTTTCTGGTTGAGAATGCTGGAGACACAATCCTTCCATCTACTCAAGAATATGTAAGTAAATATACTTCAAAATATCAGAAATACTGGTTTAAGCACCTCCTTGAAACCTCTGTATGGAGGCTAATAATACTCTTTTAATTACTGTAACAAAAAACTAGAACTTCAGATATCTCCACTGGCAACTGTCTCTTCTAGCAGCACACAAAGATCCCAGGTGAGCAACAGGATTTAAAGAGGAGTGTTGATAAAGCCATCTTGGGATCGGCAGGGAGAAATGAAATTTGAGCACCCTATCAAAGAAGACCAGTAGAAAGAGGAAACAAGAGGACAAGACAAGAGGAAGGAGAGTTGATGGAGGAGGCAGGAAACCACGTTGGAAAGTGGGGAGAAGGGCAGAGACGCAGGAGATGCAGGCTGAGAAAAAGTCAAGCACCAGGCTGCCTAGGTGCTGCTGACCCGACAGGCTGGGCGCAGGGAGGGAGACAGGGAGGAGGCGAGCCGGGCTGGGAGCCGGGTGCGCACCCGCCAGAATGAGCGAGGGACGAGGGGGAGCCAGTGAACACAACTGCTTCCGCAGGACTTCCTGCGACAACACGCCCACAGCCCGGGTGTGGAGCACGCGTGGTGGCTGCCGCAGGCCCCGGGGTTCATGCGAAATACACAAGGCTTCTGTCGCCTGCAGCTTCAAAGGCAGGGCCCCAGACAGCAAGCAGCCTTCTTCCAAGACACAACCAACTCACTCTGACTGCAGCTTCTTGAGAAGCAGCTCAAAGGAAATGGAATACTATTTGTTACTCATCTGCGGTTCTGATTTTTTAATTTCTCCTTAAAAATAAAAATAAAAATAAAGCAATTTTATTCTTGGCTTTTAGTTCTGTGACTATACTAAGCACCAAGACATGCTGGACCTTTATAGCTTATTTGTAAAATATAAATTACTTTTTTTTTTTAATTAATCCAACAGAGACAAAAAGGCTAATATGTAGATGACAAAAGGTTGTTTTGGTTGGTTGGTTGGTTTTTATGTCTGACCCATACCAACCTTTCCTTTTTATGTTTTTGGTAATACACAGAAGCCAAGTCAGAATGCGACACTGTCAAGACCCCGTTTGGAACAGAAGTAGTTGCCCAGGAGGGCAAATAATTTAAGAAACACAAAGACCTAAGGATTAAGGGGACAGTACCACATCTCCATGTCATTCAACAACTTCCCCTTCACAAGAGTTTGCTGATCACAGTCTTTTTACTGTAATGGAGCCAAGAAGAGGCAATTACTTAGACTGATATGAATTTCTTACTAGGAGATTGCAGCTACCCCTATGGAAAGAAGACAAGTTGACTGTGAATTATTACTAAAGCCAGATTTTAAATTGCTTTACATATAAAGGTGATGGTTTTCTCTCTCTGACAATGAACAAAGGTAGAATCGGGCTTAAGAAGAAAGCAGTCCGGAACTGGGCTACTATGAAAATCACCTAGTCTTTGAAACCCCTGGTATATACAGCAACTTGAAACCATGCTCACACCCGATGAGAAATAACGTAAAATGGCTTACCAAGCCTTACCTCTCCAGCCAGACTGCCTGGGTTCAAAGCCTGATTCTGCTATTGCTACCTATGTAGCAGAGGCAATTTATTAAACTTCCCTGAGAAATGAGGATGACAGCAGTTCCTATCTCAAGTGGAGACAACACACTTAGCAGAATATTTAAAAAAAAAAAAAAAATAGGAACTATTATCATCCTTGGAAGGCCGTGGCCCCTAGTGGAAGGCTAACCTCTCGGGAAGCAAGCAGCCTTCCCCTGTCACCGTAGTTCACCCATGGCTTCTGGTTGCTCTCACTTTTATTTAGTGATCAGTGCTAGCTAGGCATCCACCAAGTCAGTTGTTGCTACATATCACTCATTTCTACACAAACTGTGTCCAGCCTTTGGGCAAAGTTTGCATGCCCTCTGCTCTCTGATTTTCACAAGTGAAAACACGACGACCAACACATTTAATAATGTGCTCCTTTCCATCATTAAAGGGCACCACACAGCTTTAGCAGACAGGAAACTAGCCCAGTACACATGCTGTCCAGCTGGCAAATAGAAGCGTCTTCAACAGCGTCCACTCCTCCTACATACAGGCTGATAAGGAACATTTTGATGGAGCCAAAACATACATTTCCTTCCTCTATTTCTGCACTTAGCAGACATGAGAGCTGGAGAGTCATGTCAGGAATTATGAAACTGCAATAAAGAGATTTCTAAGCTACCAAGACTACCAGAACCACGGGACTAAATTTCACTTACTCACATCCAACCAAAAGTATGCACCCCTTCAGTTGTGGAAAAGTACAGAGGATTTAAACAAACCCCACTTATTAACTAGTCTGTACTCTTTAATGCAACTCTTTCTATTATCAATTAAATAGTTTGCAAAATTCTGGCCGATACTACTTTTAAAAATCTAACAATCCCCTTCAAATGATTTTTAAAGGTGCTGATAAGACATGAGATGACTTCAGAAAAGTTTATGTTGAAAAAGTACAATTAGGTCAAGTTTCCAGAAAGCTTTGGAATGTTTCATTATTAAGGAAGAAACAGATAAGTGTGAGTCCTATAAATAATGAACTATCCTAGAAGTAAAGAAATTTATTAAACAGATCCTCCTCTCCCTTGATTTCTTCTTCATAGTTCCATGTCCATACAGATTTGGGGATGCACAACAATTTTCCAGAGCTCTTTAAAATATTATTTAAGTGCTTAACAGATTCATATATTAAATAAAGGGACTTCCCAATTCTCAGATTAAGGAAAGTTTCTTAGTTTAAAACAAACAAACAAACAAACAAAAAACGACAGACAGAAGGCCAAGGTTATAATCTTAAAAAAAATAAACTTCAAAATTGTTCCTTGGCTTTTAAGATGAAATTAAAAGTAATTAGTAAAAACTAAACATTCAAAGAAGTCTCAGGCGTTCGTGTTTCAACATGAGAAATGTCTCAGCAGTTATCATTCAGTAATCCCTTTACTGGCCATCTCTAAAAGACGTATGGATATTAAATAGAGCAAAGGGGGCTTAAATATCTTTTCACTGCCATAAACCTGGGCATCCCCAAGCAGCATTACTTATGGTTCCACTCAGCTCCTGACAAACCCTATTTATCAATATCCTTGTTAGACTTTCTGAAGGTCTAAATCATCCTTGTTCCCTTAGCATCCAAACATTGGACTGCTTACAGGTAACTTTCATCATGAAGCCAATATGTAAGCGACTATCCTCAAACAACAGACACAACATTTGGGCTGACAAATATTCAACACTCGGAAGCTAAAACTACACATTTCTTACTCATGACCTTGGAGCCTAACGTTAACATCCTTCATGTTTTAAGGGCACATCATTTATCATTTTGCATCTTTGATTACTTCATAGTACCTCAGATGCAATAGCAGTAAAGCAGGACAAGGTGGTCTGAGATTTAATTTTTCTGTAGGTCACAGATGTATTTGGGTCTCCCTTTGGCTCAGTTTCACTCACACTGTCATACTTGGTTCAAAAACATCAACCAATAAAATACAGAACTTGAAAGCACATTGTAAAATACAGCATATTAAGTTGTAACCAGCAGTATCAGACTTTAGGAACAATACATCAGGGCAAACTTCAAAAAAAAATGTTTATTGATTAGGTAACAGATAACCCTTTTCCTCTCTGCAACCTAAGTTTCCAATTTCACAATTTTCTCAACACCTAAAAAGCTTATGCTCTTCTGGCCAAAGCATTCTTCTCCCATGTGCCAATTTAATGCAATGCTTTTGACAAACCACTGTATCCAAGGCTATGTAAAGAGAACAAAAATAAGTTGGGGATGTTCTTACTCCCCTCCAACTTGCAATGTCAAGTGGATTCAGTTAAAGCCACAAATAGATAGGAGCACAGGGCAGGGAAGTTTAAATACAAATGAGTGGAAATGGGAAAGCGTTAGGAAGAAGAAATATGAAAGTCAACATCTGTGGAATTAGGGAGAATTCCTACAGTTAAGGTTGGATGAGGTTGCATTTCTTAGAGGGAAGAACATGAGCAATAGTTGGTTTGGAAATGTCCTGGGACTAAGTATTACTTTGACGATAAAGCACGTGGTACGGTCCAGATGGAAATGGTAAACTGGGAGCAAAGATTAGGGTACTGAATGCCAAGCTAATGATGATAAACAGGTTTTTTAACAAATACCTACGGTATTTAAAGACCACTGACATTGGAACTCACAAGCCAAGTGAGGTCCAGAGGTGAATGTGCTTGGAGTTACTTCATTCAGATCAAAAGCTGAAAGCATATAATCCTCAAGGAAAAGTATAGAGATCACGCGGAAAGTCAAGGACAGACTAGAACAAGTATGGCAGGGATGCAGTGCCCCAGAAGCCAAGCCAGGAGAGATACGAAAGAGAATGGCTGGCAGCATTCAATACATTTAAGACGTGAAGTCAGACAGAAAGACCTTTGGGCTTGGCCGCCATGAGGTCACTGCTGTCCTTAATATAGCAGTGACAACAAACGGAAGGAGCCTTGGCAGATTTCACTTAGTTGAAAAATGGAGATATGCATGAAAATAAACCCAGATTCGGGCTTTCAATATTTTTCTCACTCTGGGGTTATTTTTTTATATCTCAGTAGGTTTGTCTTTTATCTGGGGGGGAAAAAAAAAGAATGGATTCCATATCTGGCTTAAAAACACTCTAATTAATAAATCTCAAAGACCAACATTTGACTTTGTACCATGCCAAGTAGAAGATAAAATCCATCTGGAAATAAATAAAAAGTAGCCTTTTGTTTTGTTTTACCTTGGATTTTTCTAAACTGTGAAAGGCGCTATGTTCAATATTTGTCAACTGTTACCTAAAATCAGTCCAGTATTTAAAGTATAACCCATCTCTCAGCTTCAGTAGCCATATATTAGTGACAGAATTGCAACTGGAGTTTTCCTAGATTCCAAGAACACTCCATAAACAACTCAAATTGGATTATAATCCAAATGGGCAGAAGATAAGTGCCATTTAACTACCTTCTATAAAACGTCCAGGACAGTCTTTGCTCACAAATATGTGCCAAGAGAAAAAGTATAAAACAGAATATAAAATATAAAAAAGAATGTTTGAGGAGAGGTTTACCAAAAGTTAGTGAATATATTAGCATAGTTGTGATTAAGGGGGAGTAGAAGAAAATTAAATGTATACAGATTTATCAGAAAAGCAAATCCCTTAATAAGTGGAAAGGAAAAAAAAAAAGAAATACAAAAACTCATCTTATTTGAACCCTTTTCTGGATTTGACCTGTTTTTAAAGTCAACAAAAAAGTACATTCTGATCAACAAAGCCCAGTGTACGAGCCACTTTAAACTTATTTTGAATGCCAAGAGTACACGGTAAGGTTCCAATCTCCTAAAGTAGTAGAAGAAAAAGACATGGTTTGTATATTGAGGGGAAAATCAAGTAAATTTATTTAGAAAAATAAATTCTAAAATAACTTTAATAAAAACTAGGGTGAATTGGGCATTTATAACGTTTCCTATGGTTCTATCCAGTATATATTGGATGTTAAACATAATTCAGTAGGGGTGAAAAAGAAAAATCAACTGTATAAAGAGATAAAAGCCAGAGGAAGAAATGGGGAAAAATCCTAGATAGTTATATAATAATAATGGAAGTTTTCAGCCTTCCTCTGTCTAATATGCTCACTACACCAAGAAAGAGATTGTATGTGGGATGACCAGCATAATAGTTAAAATGGTTCCTTAACCCATGTTAGAAAAATTGCTTTTTAATGTTAAAAATCATTCCATTACTCTCTGATTTAACTGATTATTTCTGACTTACTGAATATGATTATTTTCCAGAAGCAAACTGTTTCATTTTAAAGCAATAACTATTCACAGCCATTTATAAAGCGTTTTCACCTGAAAGAAACATTAATGAAACAAAAACAACCAACTTAAAAACAAGCCTGCCCTCTGGCTAAAATACAGAGGAAAACACAGACACATAAAAGGCACCTTGCAACTCAACATGAAATGGGTTCAAATGCAGACCCAGGACAAAACCAGCCCATTTCCAGGGCCTGACACACCTCCTTGTGCTTTCCAAAGTCACTTCTGGAGCTGACTTGAAAGAGTTTGGAGATGTCTTGGATCCAACATCATTCTGCAGGGACTTCACAGCAATTCTTTAAAACAGAAAAGGAAATGACAGTGGCAACCAGGGTTGTAAATCTTAAATTTCAATGATGGGAGACGGAGTTGCATTAACCCTTTAGATTACACAATATAACTGTTATCAGTGAAAGATTAAAAAAGAGAAAGAAAGGAAGGAAGGAAGGAAGGAAGGAAGGAAGGAAGGAAGGAAGGAAGGAAGGAAGGAAGGAAGGAAGAGAGAGAGAGAGAGACAGAAAGGAAGAAGTTTAAGTAAAATACCTCAGGTGTCTAAAGAAGAGAGAATTTTAAACGATTAAAATTAGCTTAACTATCACCAATAAAGAAATGTTAACTGCATCCATCTTATATAGCAGGATCATGGATAAAAATGGAATGTTAAAGAAATTCTAAAAGAAAAATAAGGCCTTAAATATATATTTTAAAATACTTCATTTTCACTACATTAAGCTGAAATTTATCATTCAAGAGATAGGATTAATAAGAAAAGCATTTAAAATAAATGAGATTCTTTTATTGTTCTTTTGTTAAATTGTTTTTATAAATGCTGAGGAGTTTATATACAATGCCACACACAATTTCTCAACCATGTTTTAATAACTAATTGCACATTTCAGGCTTCATCTCACAGATGCTGTCGACAATTTTCAACCTGCCAAGGGGCTATGGCTGTTATGAACGAAGAAAAGTCCAGTTTCTTGGGAGACGAAAAATCCTTAATTCAAATGGATCACTTAAAAAACAAATTGGTCTCAAAATAGATAAATGTGGGAGGTATTTTAAGCTAAAGGGAGAATAATAATGCAAACTAACTTCTTATCTTTGACTATTTTATAACCAATTCTTCAGTACCAACTGGATTTTATATAAGTGAATCCAAAGAAGCTTCTATCGCTTAAGTGTTTGAAAGAAACATTAAGCCTAGATTTTCTGCAGTAACTTTTTAACCTTCCTTGATAATGTTTAAACTAAACATTTGATTCCCCACTCTTCGTAAGGTATTGCTAGAGAAATAATGTGAACATACCAACTGATATATTTATATGATCATCAATTTCCCACTGCATACTAACAAATGATATTCTAATTCTATTCTCATACCTATCTCCAAAAGAAAAAACAAAGATTAATGTATCTCAAATATTATTAGACAGATTTTCCTAACAAACATCAAAACTGTCTAGTGTTTTATGCATAAATGAGGATGGTGACCAGACACGGGTGCATTTTCAGTCCTTTTATCTAAGTAGTTGTGTGATCATGGGAAATTGACTTACTCTTCAGTTGTCTCCTTTATAAAATAAGATATTCTGCTAGAATGAAGAGTAGCTCATGTCCCTTCTATTGCTTAAGATAAGGTGTGGTTCTATGATCACTTTGAATAATACCCAAATTAAAGAAAGACTAAGAAAGAAAACTAAACTCAACCAGCATATTTTAGACTGACCATTCAAGTCAAGTTCAGCCATGGAGAAAAGTGTTTGACTGGATAGGGTCTATTTGTCAACAACAACAACAAAAACAGTAAGACTCTCAAGTCTAGATCTACATTTCTTCCTGTATGTGGGAAGCAGAACACTATACATTCACGCACATACGATGAAGTATGTGCCCATCAGCAAAGCAGATTGGGCCAGGCTTTAGAGCACAAGCATAAAACTAAGAAAATTCTCTCACAGACTACACAGTTCACTCTCCATCTGACCTTAGATGATTCAATTTTTATTCTTCTGTTTCGTACATGGTTTTATTGCTATAACCTAATGAAATAAAGTGCACATACTGTAGGGCTCAGAAAGTTTTCTCATATTTTTATGTAATCATCTTTTGTCAAAATAAAGTTAACAAATTATTTCTACAATGGTGTTTACACAAATAAACCCCAGGTTCTCCTACATTAGAAAAAGAAGAAGTAACTTGTGGGATTCTCTTCTTAATTCGTTATCTGTACGTAGAGGCTTAGGATAAAATCTAGAAACATTGCCGTGGCTCTTCCATTAGATTCCAAATAGGTAAATTTTAAAAAAAATTATCCTTTTGAAATAACACACTAAATATGCTTTGAAATCATCACATTAGCTTAATTGCACAACACAGTTTGATTACCCTGGACCAAAGTTTTGGCAAAATGTTCGCCTGACATCACCAGAACCAAACACGGACATGGTTGGTTGAAATGTCCACATTTCTACCAGTGGAGACAACAAAACACTGTTAAATACACACCACCAGCAGTGGAAATAATGCGCTCTCTCAGAGTTAATTCCTCTTTCAGTGAATAGCGTGGGTGATGTGTTAGGGATACTTAGTTTGTAGTTTGGTATCTATTTCTTTAGGGCCTGATGCATTTATTCCAAACGAAAATATTTTTAAATAGTCTTTAAGATGAATGTGCACGGCTATTGATTCTAATAGCAGCCTTATTTGTTTTACACATAACTATAATTTAAGGATGCCAATCATTTTAAGTAAAGCAGTTTGCAAAAAATAAAATAAAATACAGATGAAACCAGAGAAAATTTTCTTTATGCTAAAATATTTTTACACTAAAATATGTCAGGTTAAAGTCTCCACTATATATACAGGTTTAATTTTAACCTTGTGCATTGTCAGTATTTTATATTTTCTTATTACTTTTGGAAAATTCCACAGGACTACCTTAAGCTGATTTCAAAGATGGTTAAAATATTTTTCTTTTTCTGTCAATCAAATTTTTAGAGACAAATTGCCCAAGTCACAAATGAGAAACAACTAAATGTCATGTTATTTTACACCATTCATAAATTTTACAATTAACCTCAAAGAATAAAAAGATGATTTTCAAACACCACTCTTTTTTGAAGTGAAAATAAAACTGTGCAAATAACATAAGAAAGCATTTCTCCATAATGAATCCTAAAAATGACCAAAACATCTTATCACAGAAAGGTGTGGAAGAGGAGCTGAAATAGCTTATTTCCCAATTTGATATTTCAAAATGAGTTTCTGAAGAGATAACACAAAAGAAAAAAAATACAAAGTTAATGCAAAATTAATTTTCATCTTATCAGAAATAGCAAGGGTTCTATAATAAAACGCTAAAAAGATGAAGTATTTCTTGTCCTTTCAGAAAAGCTTAAAAAAACAAAACTTAACATTTCAAAATCAATGGACTTCAAGCAATCCAAGAGAATTTGGAAAACGTTTCTCTAAAAACCAATCCAGAACGCAGGATGTCAATTTGGAAATAATGGAAGGATATTTCGTTTTAAAATTCGAAAACTTTTTAAAGACAAAAATTCAAGCTAACATCCCAGTGATTAACTCAGGGACTGCTTAGCCAAGAACAACTTTCGGCACTTAAAACATAAAACTGTCAGTTTCCTCTGCTTAGAGACAAAACATACAAAAAGCAAACATTCACTGCTATATTTTCCTAGACGTGAAAGACAGAACTAACTTTTATAAAAGGTGAATGCTCTGAATATTTCTACCTATTATTATATTTATGCCGTAGCTCCAAAAAACCAGTTGCTAATTCTAAACGTCATCCTTAGTGGATGGCTACTATTCTAGTGTACGTGACTCCCTAAACCTTGATGGAAATACAATGATTTATTGAATGTCGTGGAATCAATGTACAAATACGTTAAGCTGCCTATGCTTGATGTTATTGCATATAAGCTACCATAAACAGGTAGAATTCTTTACTAAAGCCCTCAAAGGGATGATAACATGATAGCTAGCATTCTATTTTTTGCACATCTAAAGTATACTAACTGGGAGAATAATGTAAGTACTCTCTTCCCCGAATCAAGACACATTCATTTCAAGCATTATCTGTGATCAACTGGTCAAATATATATTTATAACTTGGACTACAGAGTTTGGTGGAAGCACTGAATAACTAAAACTATCTTAAATCTTTTTGCCAGAAATATGTCACAGTCGGTGCTTACAATTGTTTCAAAATTATACCACAACTTTTTTTTAATTTCATTCACTGCATTTCCTCATACAAATGGAATGGCAAAGGCATGCTCAACAGCAAACAATAAAACCAAATTATTATTTTACGATATATAAGCTTCTTCCTCTTCTTATACCACCCCCATAAAAATATAAATATTATTAAAAAATGTAGGTAAAAGTCCTACAGCTGTCACATTTTTCCACTAAAAGGAGAAATTCTTATTTCTCCATAAACTGAAATATTAGATCCCAAAAAAGAAAAAAACAAAACAAAACAAAACAAAAGACAGAAAAAAATGGTAATAAAGCATGGCAGAATAATCCAGAGGAAGCATGCTTGGTCTCAGCATAATTTTCCTTAGCATCCTGCAATGAACGACATCACGCTGCCCGTGATCTCTGCTTACTCTGAAAACCATCCAGAGGATTTTCGAAAAGGAAAAATTCTAGTTGTGCTTTCAAATGCCAAATTAACTTACAGGACTTCTACTCCTGAAGGAAAACAGCACAGTAGCATAGTTGAAGCCAGAGAATGCTTTTTGTCACGCAAAGCCGGAACTGATCAGTGTGACTCCAATGGGGTTTATCTAAAATTCTCAAGTACCACAGGCAAAGAGGTCAAAAGTTTTCTATGTCAAAAATATATAAATAAATAAAGCCATATATCTATAGCAACAGCTCCTTACATTTTAATGGACTGAACAATATCGAAGTCCCCCTTTCTTCAGCTATCTCTCTTTTTAAATAGGAACTGAAAATGGGAAAAACAAAAAGAGGAAAACCTGTTTATACTCATATCTAACCTATTTTCCATTTCTAATCATCATTGGTCGTATTTTTTAAAATTTTTATTATTACCTACGATACATGGAATTATTCAGGTAGTGAGGTGAGCACGTATTCATAATTAAAGGTTAACAATGATGCGTTGAACTATTCTGGGAGTATAAAGTACATGACAGGTGTGTACATAAGTGTAACACTAAAGAGTTAAATATCTGACAACGTGAATATGCAAGATCACGTACATATATTTACACAGAAAATGTGTACATTATGATTTTTACTACTGACCTAAAATCTTATGAGTGGCAGCTTTCCTACTTAAAACCTGTCAGAGTACAAAGAAAAAGTGAAAAATAATTAGGGCATTCTTTCAAGGACATAAGTTGGCTTAAGAACAGGACATTTAGAAGCAGAATAAACAGTGATGGGATAAGAGTAAAATAAACTGTTTATTGTAATTGAGATTTAGATGACAATGACTTTCTTATAGTAATTTACCACATCTTATATCCAATGAATGTAATGCAAATTTGTTCCAAATGTAAAGGAGAGATAGCTCTTACTATTTGCTTATAAATTAAGGAAATTAATGTTCTATGTTATTCATGACTAGGGAGAATAATTGCTTACATTGGCCACTTCTACCTAAGTTATTTTCTAACTTAATTTGCGATAATCTTTAAAATTTGCGATAATCTTTAAAAAGAATAACTTCCAATAATAATCTAAAGACAGTATTAAACATAACCATTTGTGTTTTTCAATTTATAATTTAAAGTGATTTATTAACATAAAAATTCAGGATCCAAATACAGGAAACACATGATTTTAAAAGATCTCAAAGGTATATATAGAAATAATTGATAAAGAATCATTAATCACTCAACAATTAGGCTAGTCATTGAGAAAATGTAATAACGTGGGCCTTGATTAAAATCAATATATACATACGACCAATCTTAACTTCCATCAGTTGAATGGTACCTTTGAAAATTAAAGTGAGCTACAGAATCTCTTTCAAAAATATTTAATGGTATCAAAAAGTAAAGCAGAAACAAATGCCAAGTCTCTTTTAGAAGCTTTTATATGTTTGGAACTACTTAATAGTATTGAGAAAAAAACAGGCTGATGTATTTACTTCTACATCTTTCAAGAGCTAAAGATGACGTGTGGATAATGACATCACAGAGAAGTCACATGTAGAAGTTGGTTTTTAATTTATTTTGCCAATCCTGCTCTCATTTCAGAACCAAAATTATAATTAAATTAACCCTCAAATAGGTGCTGGGATGTGTTAAGTGATTAATATGTATATATTTGAAAAGACTAAAGTCATTCCAAAAAAATATGTAATATGTTAAAATTCCATTCAGTCCCTGTAACGCAGAAACATTCTATATGAGTGATGCTATAGATATGTGCACGTACATCTATGCACTAATTTAATATGAAGTCACAATTTCACATGCTGCACTTGTGTATAGCTCCGAGAAAAATAAAGCTAAAACTAGATTAGTAATGCTTGATCCCTATGCACATGAAGTGTATCGGGTAATAGAAATTTAGATTCCACAAACTAACTTCTGCCGTATGTATTTATACTATAGATGTATCTGATCTCAGATGTAATACATGTTTCTATAAGGAGAAATTGAAATAGTGATTCACAAGAATTCACTGAAGCCATATTGTAGAATCTAATCAAGAAGCACATGTTCTATTATAAATGTTTGTTGATATGTATGTTTCATAAATTCTATCCAGAGAAAGCTCTGAGGCAAAATCTTTTCTATCTCTTTTTTCTACAGCTAAAATATATTTAATGTCTAAATAGCAATTGTGGTGTATATATCAGCCTACACGGAGTTCATTCTTGGTTGTTGTAATACTCAATTTAATAATATAGTATTAATGCATTTTTAAGGCTTAGGACACATACATTAGATAATATGAATATGCTTATTATTCTTTATAATACTATACTACTCACTACCATCAGTACAAAGTAATTAACAGATAAAGCAATTATAAATGCAAATAATGAAAGAACCATGCTCCCTTCAAATAAAAGAAAAAAATAAATAAACTATGGACAATTGTATATTTCCTTCTAACACTATCTACTATAGAAGGCTTAAAGAGCTGAGAATGAGTCAGTTGTTTATTCAAGTGTTAAATAAATTGAATATTTAAGTTAATTTCTGACTTACTTAAAAGTATTTGGAACACTTTCCAGAACCTATTTTGACTGTGTCAATTACCTAGATACCAAAGTTTTTGTATTGTGTTGCTTGATGAAGTAGGACATACAGCAACCCTCAAAACCAGTATTACAAGCCTGGCAAACAGCATCACATTTGGGTGACGCACAGAATCCATCACCCTAGGGAAAAACGCTATGGTCATAGTACGGAGTTTACATGTCCCATATTATTTCTACATAACGTTTTGAAATGATAGAATTGTAAAGTATAAAGTGCTGTCCCATAAAGTGCTACTCAGAAACAGCACCGTCACTTAACTGCTCTTCTCAACAGAAATGGGACTTGGAAAAAAAAAATTATCTTCAGAAGCATTTCTTAAAATACACTGAAAGGTGGAAGTTTGATTTAGAGGTTTTTTTTTGTCATTTCTTAAATTTCTTAGTAAATTCAGAATAGGTATTAGTATTCTGATAATGATAGCTTCATTATGTTTAAACACCATACTCATTTTAAACTCCGAGACTTTATAAAGTAGCTCACGTAGCTCCTTAAAAGATTCATGTTTAAAGCGTAAAGTTAATGGTTTAGCATATTAGAGTCCACCACAAACGTGCATCTACGTACTATCAGTCCACATACAATACATACATAAAACACACCTACAACAGCATGCACACAGAGCAAAAATAATTTAAACATAGGATAGCTACCCTGGATACTTCAAGCATTTGCAATCATGTACACTGCTAGATTTCCTCTTATATTATAGGTAGCCAACTACTAACTATCCCAAAATTACACATATCAAAATATGTTACCTTTGTTCAAACAATACTGCAGTTCATTATATAACATAAAGTGTCATCCTTAATCGCTCAGGAACCAAGATAGTGGTGGATTCTCGGAGCAGGAGTGGTGCAGAATAGTTTGAGGCAAAACTGAAACATATTGTTTAAGTAAACCTTAAGGGGAGGGGATCATATGCGCAATTGATGGATTTTTTTTTTTTTGTATCATCTTCCACAAAGCCTCTCCAACCCCTCCCCACCAGTGAAGAGTAAATAAACTGCTGATATTAAAGGATTGCAGCTCTAAACATCTCCCTCTGCTATTTTTTTCTTCTTGCTAAACTTTATTACTGTTCCCTCAGTTTAGAATAAACCAACATTCACTAAATGAAAATGTATTAACAGAGAAACCCGTAACTTGAAAATCATGCTTGAAAACTTTGTAAAAAGTAAAACACATCAAGACTTACTCAAAGACACTCTCGCTATGCTGATGCGAACAACTTATAGCTTAAGTTTCTCAAGTTTTTCCTGACAAATCCTTAAGGAAAGAAGTAATTAGGAAAGAAAGAATGCCTCTGATTTGAAGTCAAGTCTATAGCTGTCACAAGAAAAACTGAGAAATGCATAAGGTAAATCAAAACTGTCAACTTTCTACGCAGAGAACACTTCAACTTCTCTAAATATGCAAAATGCTTTTTATATAATTATAAATGCCTTAAAAGACATTTTAAGGTATCTGTGTGATACCTATTTCTCAGTATGTATTATTTCTAAAATGCACTGTTTAAAAACAAAAACAAACAAAAAAACCCTCTCAGAAGAAAATTGGGATTAAAAGCAAACAAAGTCCCAGAAAAGTCACCAAAAGATTTAAACCATGTTCATATCAGATACTTCTCAATTCTAACCCACCAAATGGACAGAGGGCCCCATTTTTGGGTAGAGTGTCTTTCCCCAAGGAAGGAAAAACTGGCACAAATCTTTTTGCCCTCCTGAAAGATTTCCCTACTTGCCAGCTTCTGAAGTTGCCCTGATGTCAATCAATATTACCAAGATGTCTCTTAACTGGAAAGGGTTCTGTTTGCCTGTGTAAGATCAGGAAGAGAGAAAGTGACTATTCAAAAAAAAAAAAACAAAAAACACAAAAAACAAAAAACAGGACGGAAACTAAAATCACTGTGTAATAAATAGGGTTAAAAAAACATCTAATATTGCGAGAAAAAAAGAACCGCCAGTAGAGACAAACTGACCCTTAAAATTAACGCTTTCCATCTAAAAATACATTTTTGGAAAGTTTCATCTATTTTCCTTCCTCTGCACATAAAAATGATTAATGTTACAATTAAACTTCCACATTTCAGGCTCTTGCTAACAGGTGTAGCATTCTTTATATAAACATATTCACTGACCTGTCGCCATTGATAATCTTAATTAATTCATTTCAATTGAAACAAAAACAAATGTTCTTTTCCAAATAAGAAAGAAATAACGCAACACAAATACCCACCCTCCCCAAAAACCCCAAAACTGTTTAAGTTACGGTAACCTGAAATGCACCAGCCATCACAGAGAGCAATTGGAGAAATCCAGCAGTGTTCAGCAGGAAAGATTTTTAATAACAGATTGAAAAACAAGAATAAAAATAACTACATCAACAGAGCCTTTCTTCCTCAGGCCACAAGCCCGTTCTTACTTGAACTTTTTTTTTTTTTTTTAAATGGCATTTTGGCCACTAAAACCAATCCAGAACATTATTAAAAGTTAAAAGCTACCAATTACTTCTGTCTGTTCTTTTAAAGCAAAGTTTGGCATTACGTCAGTTGGTTTAAAGAAAACAAGAAAGAGAGAGAGAAAGAGTAGGAGAGAAAGTTTCCTGCTTGTATAAACTAAACCACCAGGGAAGGTGTCTAGCCACTTGTAAAGTATTTACTGTAGGTTTTTAAAGAGCTAGAAAATTTTTAAAAATTAAAAGTTTTCTTTCTTATTTTTAATGAGACATACTTAGGAACAGAAAGTGCAGCCTTCATGTCTTCTTTGACATGTTTGGATGTCATTTATATTTCAATTGTAGCTCTGAATCAGAAAATGATTTGCAATGATGCTTCATATTTGATACACATATAATTTCATCTTTTTTTTTTTTTTTCTATTTGGATTTGTGCTTTTGGGGGGGGGAAAGTGCGATGACAAAAAGTAGACATTGCTACTCTAATAGCCCTTATAGCTACAGTGACCAGTCAGGCTTCTTCATCTAACTCTTAACAATTCAAATAATTTTCATCCATAGATCCTTCTGCAAGTTCCGTGCGGAGGTTTCCTTAAGTCTTAAGATCTCTTTCTAACCTAAATCAAGTTAACATTAGTAAAACCATCACAAAACCAAACCAAAGACCAACAAACTCAGTTTCCAAGGAACTGAGAACCACGGGGTGATATGACAACCCTAAAGGTAACCGTAATAGCAACATTAAAGACATTATAAGGGCCCTATATAATTAATCAAATATCCTACACAAATAAACAAATGGTTTAAGACCCACTTATACTCCAGGATAAATTTTTAAAAGTGGTTATTCCCTTTGCAGCACTGTTTGCTACTGAACAGTAGGATAAAATAACACTTGGAATTTAGCATATGTTTAATCCAATAGTTAAAGCTTTTAGGAGATAAATAAGATTGATAATTATAAAAACTCTGCTCAATTTTTTTCAATGTAAATAACTGCAGTGTGTTAGTCTTCTCCATACATGAGAATTACAAGTACCCTTAGAGAATTAGATTAAATTTCTACTTGGCAAAGGCTATAAGAGTTTCTTCATATTTTATCTTAGGGGGAACCCCACAATTCCATAAATCATGACTATTACAGTAACAAAGAATTCACTTCTTTCTTCATGATGATATCAAAATATGAATGTAGTTATCATACAGATAAAGTAAAACCAAGTCTATATACGCTGTCATTAATTTCCCCAAATTCCAATAAATAAAAAAATAAGGAAGAGAATAAGTAAACAAGTCTCAGAATTAGCTATCAATGATATTAGTAGTTATAACCAGCAAAAGGGGGAGAGAAAGAAATCGCTGTTACCTGAAAGCTTGGCCCAAGATGAACAACAGAAAGCAAGTCCATAAAACTTGCCTGTTTTTATCAAATTGATTGTCACTTGTGAGCTGCAATATTTGGGACAGAACTGTCTGAGTTTATAGTTTTCTATGCCTGCCAAAAACAGATGCAAACTACCACACTAGCTGTCCTGCGGAAACTAAATTAAGCAAAGGCAAATACCAAATGGAAAGTTGTCAGTCTGTTGAATGAATGGCTTCATTTTACACACCAGAGAATATCTTAATAAGAATATGTTTTAATGTGCACCAGTCATTTTATTTTAAGTGCATCACTTATTTTAAAAATAATAATTTTCCCTTTAAATCAATGATAAATACCTGGCCATAACTTCCTTAAAGTCTAATTTGTTGCTTCATTATTGTTTGCTATAAAAAGGATATCTAAGTTTTTTTAAAAAAGTAATTTTTACATATTTGTATTATGGAAAACATTTAAAGGCCTGTTATCAATATTTGTGCTAATTTCCAATTCAAAATAAAGTTCTAGCTCAAAAACAATTTGCTACAAGTTCTTTCCAAACTTTCAATAATGTCTATTCACATCAACAAAGAAGGGAAGACAGGAGTTGACTAAAACATAACACCTTTTGGCATTCTTAATAGAAATATGCAGATCATTAAAGGCAAATTGTGATATTTCTCTCTCTCCCCCCCAAACACACATCAAATAATAACAATAATATAACAGAAACATCACTGAAATAGTAGGATGTTAAAAGCTGCCTTTTCACAGCTGCATTCATTTCCCTGTTTTGAAGGTTTTCCTGGTGAATGAAGATTTCCTTATGTGTATCAGAGAGACCTACACTATGGAAATCAGAGTAAACTCAGAAGTAATATGTGACTTAAAAAGAAAAGTAAAAATAATACTGAAAATATGGTAGGCGCATGTGGAACTCACTTATGATTAGCATACTAGTATAGATTCTATCCGGTTTTAAGCAAAAATTTTATAAAATCATTTAAAATGTTAATCGTCAAAATGCTGAGCTGGAAAATCAACTCAGACTTCACAGCTAATAGGACACTTCTCCTTACTTTTAATGTTACCTCTAATAGACAAAGGACAACATCTAAATAGCAGCAGAGACTCTTAACAGAGTCTAGAATTCAAAGGAGTGAGAAACTTTTTTGTAAGGAACTTGTTATATTCCACCATTTATTTGAAGAGTGTCAGACTTAGTTATTATGTGTGGGAAAGTTTTCTACACACATATATGCTAACATACAACAGATATATCGGGAAGCCGCACACATCAGCTCACCAATGGGAAATAATAGTTTGCCAACAGAGTATTAATGAAGCTTCGGAATGCCTCACATTTAGAGAAATCAAGTCATAATGCTGGCATTAAACTCTACTTCTCCTTGAGGAGGTTTATTTTCACATTATTAATATCCAGAAATAATCATCAGGCTTTAGCATATTAGTGGCCCTGTATATTTAACTGAAGCTAGAGATGTTTCATCCCAGGGTAAAACTCTAAAAGAAAGTTTAAAAAATCTGAGGAGAGACCAGCTCCAAGAGGGATATGTTTGACTAAAGATTAACCACGTCATTAATAAACTTTCACTTAAAGGTAAAAAAAAAAAAAATCCTCAAAATGTTGCTGTCATTTCCAGACTGTCCTGTCAGCATCACAACTTACAGGAAATGCTTCATCTTCCCATACAAACCCTGTATTTATTCACAACCCTGGCATACTTGAGTAAAGGAAAAAAAGGCCACACCATTTTAGAACTAGTTGGTTGTTTTACATTAACCGGTGGACTAACTGAGAAAGTGTTCAAAGCAAATGAGCAGCATGTAAGAAACTTTACAACAGTGAGTTCAGAAACTTGCATTCTCATTTTGTCCACGTCAAGAACTGGCTGCGCGCATTACTTCCCTTTGCTGCCCCTTGCATTTTTAACTCTGGCAGCCTTTTCTAAATGATCAACTTTTCCTAAAACCAGCAGGAAAGAAACATGATGCCAGCAAGATCCATAGGTTTTAACTTAAGAGCTGGAGGGCTTTGAAGACTGGCTGGAAGTTTCCTATTTTATTTTTACTTTGAGCAATCAAATGTTTAGCCAACGACCAGGCCTAGAGTTATCACTTCTTCGTAATTTTGTCTCAAGCCCTGTCTGTGTTTTTTCTTTGTATTTAGTACCCCTCTCAGACCCTTTGCTGTTCACCTGGTGCGTTTACAAAGTTTAATGAATCTACAAAAGTTCAATGAATCGGCCTAACTTCTCTGAGATTTAACTTCTCCGCTAAGCTTCTCACTTCACTTACCTCACTTAAAAGTCTAGCCGTGATTTTCCAAAATAGGATAAGGATGAATATTCTATCATAATTTTGGTTCATCATTAAGATCCATCGCTCTTACTCAAAAACTTTCATAGTTATCAATTCTGAGGCCTAAAAAGATATGAGGAAGTAAAGCAAGACCTAAAATTTAATAACTCCACGATTCCCTCTGAAACCCACCAGTCCTTCTGGCCCTCTAACTTAAATGGTTTTAGAGTCTTAGGGCCATAAAACACTTACTGACTTCCCAGGGGGAAATGGGGAAACACCACCATCTCACACAGGTACTAAGAAAAAAGCTTTCCCAGCCACAAAAACAGCTTTGCACTTCAAACAACTCCCACCTCTGCCTCACCCTCAAATTATGCATGGGGTCCTGTAATCCTGGAGTTATTTGAGGGGACAGCGGTGTTTGCCTTGGCCTTTCAAAGATGCGTTTCTCTAGAACCCAAACAGGAACTAGACAGAAGGCAAAGCGCCGGTCCGCCTGGATGTCCCACCGCTGTCAGGCATTTAATCACCGGCCAGTGTCTGCTGACCCGCGCATGGCGCATCATCCGCACCGCAGAGGAAGTCTGCCCCTTCCTCAGCTCCTACGGAAGCGCCGGGGCTGCAAGGCCCTGCCACATGGCACGGACAGGGCACAGACCCCTCGGCCAAGCTGCCCTGAGCCGCGCACAGGCGGGTGCACCAGGGGATGCGACAACCCTCCTTCTCCAGCCCAGCTGGGCCTTTAAGGGAAAAAAGTTTGAAGCCAGGCTTTGCAAACTCTTCAAAGGCAACGCCAGTCCGGTGCTGTTTTTCCCACCTTGGGGACCACACGAAGGCCCCTCTCTGAGACCCTCCCGACCCTCCCAAGTTCGCCCAACTTACTACTCTGCATGCTGGTGCCTAGTCTGCTCCCCGCTTGTCAGGAGCCCCAGAAAACTTGCAGCAGCGGCGGCGGCGGCCCCTCGGGTCCAACCACCACCAGCTCCTCCGCTGCGCCCGGTAGGAGAATTAAAATCAGCCAGAAAGAGACAGCGAGGGGGAGTGGGGCTGCGAGGGGGAGGGGGGCACCGGCCTGAAACTTCTTTTTTTGGCAAATGGGGATTTGTTTTTCCTCCTCCCCGGCGGCTGAACTTGACCCTCCTGACTCCAGGGGCTACTGCAGTTTGAAGTCGCTTGTTTCTAAGGCTCAGATGCCTTAGACCCACCAAAAGGAAGAGAGGAAGGGGGGAAAAGAGAGCAGAAGAGAAGAAAGAAAGAAATCACACGCGCAAAAAAAGAAGAAAGAAAACGCATGTGAAACCCGAGAAGCCTGCGCTTGGCTTTCTGCACACTCTCCCTCTGCTTTTTTTTTTTTTTTTTCCCCCAAAGAAAGTCACTTTTAATTCCCAGGGCTCCTCGCTCGCGATCGCCCACATTTTGCGCACACACGCGCGGGCGCAGCACTCGCGGCGCGGCGCCCCGGGCCCGGCCGAGGGGCGCCCGCGCCCCCTTCGGCCCCTGGCCCCGCGGCCCGCCCGGGCCTCCCCTCCTTACCTGTTGATTAATCGTCAAGAACACCCTCGGCAGCCCGAAAGATGGTGGCGCGGCGGCCAGAGCCATGAACCGTCTTCTGTTGTTTGCAGAGTTGATCTTGGATTATTGGGGGGCGGGGGGGGGAGAAAAAGGTCTTTCCTGCCTCCCCCCCTTTTCCTTCCCTCCCCCCCTTTATAAAAAAAAAGAGCAAGAGAAAGAGAAAGGAAATAGAGCAAGGATGTGCCCGGTGCCGGGTGGGAGAGGGGAGGGGGTGTTGTTTTTTGTTTAAAAAAAAAAAATAGGAAGGCGAGAGAGCGATCGAGAGGACGCGGGGACTGGAGAAACGAGCAGCACCAAAAAAAGAGGACGCTTGAGATTGCAGTGAGATCGGGTCTTTATCAGAAATGTTATCGCTTGTCAGGACCTCAGTCTCCGCGCATTACGTCAGTTTCAAGACACCAACACTATTAATATCAAAGGAGCCTTCGCGGAGGAAAGCGCCACCCCAGACCGAGCTCCCTTAAAGAGACAGCGCGCGTCCCCGCGCCGCCGCCGCCGCCGCCGCCGCCGCCCCGCCCGGCTCCCAGCACCCGCCGCCGCCGCCCGCCGGGACCGGCCCCAGCCGCGGCCACCCGGCTGCGCGAGAACTTCGCCCGAGTCCGAGCGCTGCAAATGAGAGCTGCGAGGTGCAGGGACCCGGCTACCTTCCCGCCCCGCCTCTCCCCCCTCCTCCTCCCCCACCCCCATGTGTGAACGTGCGGGCTGGAAACGGAGGAAAAATCCTAAAGCTTTAGGAATAATGTGATAAAGATAAAGACCTACCTTTGGAGGGGTGGGGGGCAGATGGGCGCCAGTGCGTGGCCGCCAAATCGATGGTCCCAAAACACTCGGAGATGCTCTCATGAACAATCAAAAGAACTCTAAAAGTGCTTTTACCTTTTCGGATGTTACTTTCCCTTCTCCCTCCCAATTAAACGACGCAAGATGTGTGTGTGTGTGTGTGTGTGTGTGTGTGTGTGTGTGTGTGTGTGTGTGTGTGTGTCCCCTCCCCCGCCTTTTTTCTAGGACACAGAAGACTTAAGACACCTAGTCAGTGGTCTGTGTTTCCCATGCATCTGAGGGCAAGAGGGCTTGAGGAGAACTTGAACTCTATCCTGAGTTGGAGAAGTGCGGACTGAGGTTGCTATGGTTTTCTGGGCTAGGGAGAAGCTAGCAAGCTCCGTGGGTGCTTAAAGGGGATACTACAAAATAGATAAAATGGGAACATTATTCAAATGCTGCAATATCAGTACCTGCGGCTCCTTGGGGCTATAGTAACCGATAAGGAACTCTGAATTAAGCATGATACTCTCTTTACTACTCCACATCTCCAAATACTCTCATTGTTAAGTAAAATTCCCTTAAAATAAGTTACTGAATTGAACAGGGTGTTTCTTTTTCCTTTTTTTTTTAACTTCTAAAAATCAACAACGCAGAAAAGAGTACCATGACACGATTCAAAGTATAGTAGGTGTTAAAATCTAAGTAAACATTTCTTGGGAGTTTGGACTTCATTTTCTTCAGTTGGGTGACTTTAAGTGGCATGTTTTTCCTCTAGTGAAAAGCAGTTTAAACTAATTTTGTGCTAAAAGAAGAAACATCTTTCCTTCTCCAAACTACAAAATGATTAAAATCAGAATTTTAGAGAGGTACAATCATGAATCTGTGAACTGAAGATGAAGTAATTTCCTCCAAAATATATTTCACTAAATGATTCTTGCATCTTTTAAGAGAAAAGATGAATATATATATATTTCGAAACATACTATTATCAGAAATGAAAAAGCCAATCATTTTTTTTTTTTAACTTAAGCATATGCTCTTAGAACCTTACTACTTTTTCTGGAAGGTCTTCATTTCTACTTAATATATCTTAATCAGACAGATATGTGATTCCTTTTTGTCGCACTTTTATTCCAGAATTTTAGTATCATGTTCCATCACTCTTTATGAATAGAAAAAAATAATAATTATTTTGCAATAGAGAAACTAGTCAGGTAAAAGAGTATTCAAAATAAAGTTTCACAATGAGGCAAACCGTATATTTCCTAAAGGAGTGAGAAGACAATGAACCTTATATTCATGGAGTTATTCATATGTTAATATCAATTTAAATTAATTTGGGAGCAGCTTGAGATTTATATATAGTTCTGCTTGCAGGGAAAATTAATATCAAAATCTTCAGTAAATCCCATAGTCAACTACTAATGACCACCTGCATATTTTCACACTAGAGTCATTAATACTGTCCACCGCCAATTTCCACTGTAAAAAGTATTCATATATTAAATATAGACCTTTATTTTCTTTTTTAAGCCATAAATTAGCTTACCGACTTTTATGGAAATATGCACGGCACAGTAAGAAGCATTTTTATTCAGGGGAAAAAAAAGGATCTGAGTGAAACATTCTTGAGCCATGACTAACTAAAAATATTAGATCAAATAAATTTTGAAATATGCATCTGAATAGTAAAACAGGTTGTATTCAAAGGGTTAATACCCACTAAAACTGCTGAAGCTGGTATCTAACTGATAAAATCTCAGGCAATAGCATTTTAGCAGCAAAGTTAAATAGTACAATATATCACAAGGATTAGTCCCCTAATCTTCTGCTCCCCAAGATTTAAATGACATTTTAAAAGAGGAAGTGATCTTCTTCTGTCACTCTCACATCTGAGGCAATCATTAACAGTGTAAATTTGCTCACGTGAAACAATCATTGATTAAATTGGTTCAAAAAAATTAAATTACATGCTTTTGCAAGCACAAAACCCTTGAGATGGCTGGTGTTTTTCCACCTGTAATAATAAAAAATTTGACCATTAAATGTACCCAAAATTATACATTATATAAAAAGTTAAAGCCAAAGGTCTGAGAGTGAATTATGTCCTTCAATTGAAAGGATAAAGTTACACGTCAGGTACTGAAGCCAACAAATTCATGGTCACTTAAAAATTTAATGAATGAAGTTTCACGGACTCAATTTTGCTGAACTTTGCCTGAGAAATGAAGAGTCTCTTCATGTTACTTTTTTGTATTTTAAGAGTACAGCAGATCAAAATGCTGTCTGTATCAATCCATTTACATGAACCACAAAAGATCTGTAGAGAACTTAATAAAAGCACAAATATTTTTGTAAACTTTTTCAAGCAAATAATTTATTTATGAAATAATTTATGAAGAAAATTTTTACCTCATGCTTTAGATATATTACATATGCCCTTGATTGACACAATATGTATAAGCTCAAAGGCCCTCATAGAATTTTTTAATTCTAGTAGGAATATTTCAAAACAACCAACTAATACATGAGGTCATAATTGTTTGACAGTTGTTTTTAATATATAAAATAAGTTATGTATATTGTTTTCCTTCAAATGTTTGTTGATTTGTGTTTATAGTCCTGACATTTGCATGGCACAAACTGAATTAGGGGAAATAGTAAAGATTTATTTACATTTATTATCTTCTGCTGTCAAACATATGCAAAGCTCTTAAAACCATTCTCTTCTTAGGGTTTTATTTGCGACATGTTTCTGAACAATGGAGACTGGATGTTAAAATCACAACCTGTGCTTTTAGAGGATACATCAGAAAATAAAGGCGAAATTAAGAGAAATTTTTAAAAGCAAACAAAAGAAATAACTTCCAACTCAAATAACTTCTTTATAATCTTCCATAATTCTTTGAATTCTGGAATATTATCTTATGGCTGGACCACTGATGAACAGTTCCTTGAACTGTATAATGCATATTATTTTTTAAATTACATAGTACACCTTTTCTGTTTTATTATTTAAACTTTTTTTTCCCCTTTTCTTGTAGTTTATTCAGCAGAGATACAAAGAGGGATTAGTAGTTAAGCACAAGCATACTTCTTTTATATTTTCAACCTTTTAGCACATAACTTACAGTTCCAGTGCCTGTAATCACAATGATTTTACCTGATGGAACACGTATTTCAGAAATGTAATCCAACTGTTTACCCTAACACGTCATAAATTGCAATTCCTTTCAGAAACCTCAAAGATTGACAACCCTTGGTCCTAAATGCCAACTGCTTTAACACATACTATCAAAAAAAATTTATGTATTATTTGCTCTCAAGTTAGTACTATATCATATGAAAGGAAAGACCATTTTGCCTTCCAGCGTATCAAAAGCAATTATTGAAGCAGTCTGCCCTTCTTCATGGTGAGACCTGAAGAAACAGAGCATCATCAAAGATCAACTTCCCTGAGTCTATTTCTTCTCGCAATCACATAGCACTCAACCTTTAAAAAAAAAAAAAGACTGCCACACAAATTATGATCATTTTCCAAACTACCTATTGCTGAACACCTCTGGGTGAATTTATTAAAGATAAATTCAGCTTAAAATAGCCTGTATCTGGTATTCAAATTCACACTTACACTTGCCAATCCTCCCCTTACAATATCAGGCAACTGCCTAGTTAAACAGATGGGCCTTGCAGCCCACCCTAAAAGCCAACAAACATGGGCTTTATTTAATTAAAAGAGGAAACAAATTTCTGAGGTGTAGACACACACAGGCGTGCACACACACACACACACACACACAAAATCCCTGCCTAGGGAGCCCGAGAATAATAATAACAATTTTGCTTTCTCAATTGCTTTTATGAATGTCCAACTATATACTATCCATTGGATTGAAAGTAGAATTAGATGAGATTACTCAGCATTTTGCATTCAAACCAAACCACTGTGGGCAATAACTGGACTTACTTCCTTTCTTCTCTTAGTAAAAGAGAACATTTACATCTGAATTAACCCTGATCCACTATCTGACCCTGAAAAATAGGTGTTTTCCAATGTTCTCCAGATTTGTACCCTCTGCTCTATTATCTTCTCCTCTCTCATCCCATCCATGCTCCAAACTGTATTCAATTAACTCTCAGTTGTATATAACCAAGCCCAACACCAGATTTTGCCTAAATTTCAAACTGAAATATTACACTAGAAATCAAACGTGTATTTGAATGATATATGTGTAAGATCATTATTTAGGAAGAGGAGTCTATAAAGAGACACAACATGGAGGAGGAAGGAAATAGACAAACCCTATCTCTGTTAAAGGCATGAGTCATCCAAATCAGAAACCTCAGACATTTGACATCTATGGCAATGCCCTGTCCCACAGGCCCCACATTCAATCAGTTACTCAGTTCTCCTGTTGCTCCTTTTCTAAAAGATTTTGTGCCTCTTACTGCCTTTCTTTCCATCCATACTAACTCTTCCCAAATTAAAAAGTTATCACTCCCAAGACATCTAAAGGGGCTTCACCTCCCAACTCTCTCTCCCTCTGTTCATTATCATACAAAGCTACTGGAACAGATCATCTCCCTTCTGCATTTTCTATTCCTCCTGACAAAAATCCCATGACTCCCAACTGCCCAAAGAATAACACCAAAGTGCTTCGGGCATTAAGTTCTCTCCCCCAACAGAGTCCAAAATGCTTTTCTGGCTTCATACTTCACTCCTTCCCCACGGGCTGCTCTCCTGACCCACCCATGGAGCCATTCTCCACATCCATCCGACACTTCAGAATGCTTATATTTACTGCCACCTTCCACTTGGAAGGCTCTGAAGGGCCTTTTATGTCAACTCTCCGTGCTAACTACCCTCTCGTCTTCTAAGGTCCAACTCACATTCTGCCTTGTGCATGAAGCCCTCCCCAAATTCCCAGTCGGAATCAGCAAGGCAGGAAGCAAGCTTCTATGGGGACGTGCTTCTCTCTCTAGGATGAAGTCACATTCGTCATAGTGACTTAGAGCATGTTGCTGGTTAACTTACCTCCCTCCCATGCTAACTGCAAGATTCTTGAGGGCAGAAGACCATCAAATCATAGGTACACAATAACATCTGTTAAATTACATTTGGAGACTGGAATAACCTCTTTACTCTTAGAAACACACTATTGAGCCCAAGTTTCAAATGCTCAATGTGGCCTTTTCTTCCTTTCTTTTTGTTCTTTTTTCTTGTCTTTAATACATATGGGCTGATGCATCATGTGCCAATTGAAGCGTCTGGGTGGTCTTCATCTCAGCAGCATATTTTTGGCAATATATCAGAGAAGACGTTTGTCCTCTTCTGAAATGTTGTCCTCATTATCATTAAGTTTGGGTTCATAATTCCATGTTGCTCTAAAAATAGTGAATTAAATGATCTTTAACTAAATACTAGGCATTAATATGTGGAGTTATAGAAAAGGAAGCAGAAAGCTGAGGATTTTTAGATGGGAAGGGATTATTTGTAGTTTTAGAAGCCAGAAGTGTGAGTTAGGAAAGTTACAAAAGTGAGGTAGAGATGAACACTTATCTCTTTAGACATTACTGGTGTTTTTTCTCTATATTGTTTCACACTGAAATAGTGAATTATTGTAATGTAAGTCACTCAACGAACAGCTATTAATTTTTGAAGATATTAAATTTTCAAACATGTAATATTTAATTGACGGTATAGATCCAACTGTCTAGGTTCTCACAGGGATCGCACTTCATAATGGGACATGAATCCCATGGAAGTGTGTATCTGAGCATGTATGCATGTGTGTGTATGTGTTTGTGTGTCTATGAGTGTGTGATCACCTGGCAAATAAAACCTCCTGTTTAGTTAACATCCCATCTTGGTATTCATACCGTTGATTTACCCTTGGCACATCTAGACAATTTGAATGGTGTATAGACACACACATAGAGGTGGCCAAATGATCAGATGCAAATTAGTTATTGTTCTGACTGCAAACTTTGTTCATCAGTAATTGTGCACTGCTTCTGGAAGGAACTTCTGGAAGGAAGCTACCCTCCGGACTCTCTTTCTGCACTATACTATGAGAGGAGGAACACTACTTCCTCACCTGGGCTCCCCTGCCATCTGGTTTCTGGAGAATTTGACGAATGACACTGTCAGCTCAGAGAATTGGAAGAGGGACAGTCAGGGTACTTATTCCCCTGACTCTCTCCTATTCGGCAGTCCTTCCACCACTGCTGTACTCTTGTAGGGTTCCAGTACCCTGTTTCCCCAAAAATAAGTCCTACCCGGAAAATAAGCCCTAGCATGATTTTTCAGGATGACATCCCCTGAACATAAGCCCTAATGCATCTTTTGGAGCAAAACTTAATATAAGACCTGGTCTTATTTTCGGGGAAACATGGTAGTAAGACCCCCCCCACACACCACACCTCTTGTGATTTTAGGCCCAGGGGCAGCTGCTGCTAGCTGTTGCCAAGCTCTAGATGTCTCACCATCTCTTCTTGCCTCCCTAAGCCCTGCCCATGACTTTGTACATGATCCTTCATTAAACACTCTTCAAATTCTTCTTTGAATATGCCTTGGATTATCTGCCTAGATTCTGCTTAATACAGAAAGGCTTGTGATAAAAATCATCTTTGTACCGTAGGGTCTAGCATAGTCCTTATAATATAATTCAATAAAGTTAAACAAATTTCGAGTAACTATGATGTGCCAGACCCTGTGTTATGTGCTAGGAACCCCAGTGGTAAATGAATAATAGGCCCCCAATGTTCAGGATTTCATGGCCTAACTAAGTGCTTCCCAAACGAGCTTGGGTGCTTTTTAAAGATACAGATATATGGGCCTCACCTACTCAACATGTATGTATCTCTGGAGTTGGGGCCTGAGAATGCAATTAAAGTCATCGTGTGATTCTTATATTCACTAAAGTATGAGAGAGAGAGCAAACCTTTGACTATGACAAATATTAACTAATCCATTACATATGTGAAGATACAAAGACAGATCTGGATAAATGTTGGTTGGGTGAAAGCAGGATGGCATGAACTAATGTAGAGAATAAGGTAGTTCAAATATGGAGGGCAAGGCCATGAACAGTGGTTTGCAATGCTAGGGGCACTACAGTTACTACATGGGGTGGACAAAAGTTTCGGGTAGACAATGCTCTACAACCTGTGCTAATTGTGTTTGTCATTGTGACCTATTGTATTAACTCTCATCCCCCTGCTCGTTCCTCCCTCGCCAGCATCCACAAATCCACTGTAGCAGCCCCAAGCTGCTGGGTTTCCCCAGCAGAGCAGAACTGAGCCCTGGGCAATTGTTCCAATTTGCTCTAGTCTAGACTCTGGAGATAGTTGTCTGAAAAGAAAGGCACGGACACTCACAGTTCAAAGCTAATTAAGTCAGTAAGATAAACAAGGTAAGACTCCTGGGAGTAAAGGGAATTTCTTGGGCCCCTAGAAATTCACAAGTTAGAGACTGAGAACATCGGTACGATCTGAGACTTCTAACTATATTATTCACTCCTCCCATCCCAAGGACATCGGAAGTTTTTAGATTGCCAATGACTACAGAGGACCCCTCCATGATCACTGTGATGACCTTCTTATAAAATTATAATTTAATTACCCTTTTCCCCGATTATTCACAGTCTTAAACTAAGTGTTAGACAGTACTACCTAATCTGTTCTCAGTATTGTTTAACTTCTTTTTGTAAAGCAGTCCCATGTAAGATCCTTGAACTACTCTTATCCAGCTATATAACTCAATCATGCAGAATACCATAGCACAATACATATGTATCCATACACATATATATTGAGGCTCTTCAAACAAGGAAACATAATAAAAACTTATCTCCTATGATCTCTCCTAAACATAGACACTTGAAGAATGCAGCTACTGTTTCAATTATGCCAGGTGTTTCCAATTGGTTAGAAACTAACAGAGTCTCAGCAAAAATCTTATTTTATTTAAAGAGACATGCTACTTCATATCTTGATTTCATCTTAGGTGAATAAAGGCAATTCTATCTTTAGACAACAAAAGTGAAAATCAACATAAAGTGGCCATCCACTAGAAACAGCCCATTCTGTGGGGTACATATGAACAATTTGTGTAGATTAATATGTGGAATGTGTGCTAAAAATGGTCCAATTGTTGGTTGTAGTTAACTCTATGATCTGTCCTCAGTGCAGTTTTCACTGCTCAGTGGGAAACTATGCTATGACTTATAATATCATTACACAAAACGTAAGATTTTGCTCAGTGTTTCACCACAGATCCACCATGATAATCTATTGACAGGGCAGAGGTAAGAGCTGAGGGTTATTCTGCTTTACTGAGATTTTTTTTATAACTCAATAATGTGTTATTCTATGGCATGTATTACTTAACCATATTTTTGGCAGTGGATTTGTTTTTTCATTCATAATACCATCAGAGGAAAGTTATATAATTTCTATTAAGGTCATGGTAAAATTTAGCTTCTTTGTGATGGATTTCAGGCCTCCTGCTTCAAAGACTCCTTAGGAAAGACTATATTTGAGGACAAGACTCATCCACATTCTTATGAAAGCATAGAATTATGATTCAGGACTTGCTATGTACCAGGCTCTGTTCTAAGTAAGTCACATATATTAATTCATTTAATTTGAACACTCTATGAGGTGGGTATCATTATTATACCCATTTTGTAGATAAGGAAACTGAGGGACATACAAAGCCATAGCCAAAATCAAACACGTAGTGAGGTGTCACTTGCTTGGTCAGCAATGTAAAGTCCCACTATATTATACTTTCGTTTTGGTGACAGCGCTGAGACTCCAACGTAGGGTTTTGACTGACACTAAACCTTGAAATTATGTAGTGTGTGTGTGTGTGTGTGTGTGTGTGTGTGTGTGTGTTCAGTTTGGTGAACACTTGCGTTTTTCTACCAATATCAACATTAACTCTTTCTTCCCTAGCAATAGCCTACTGCTTTTCCTCTTTAGGAAGAGAAGCCCCTGTTCTTAATCCATAAAAATGACTCAGTGCAAGAAAGGCAAGCACCGGCCCCTGGCCTTACTTATCACAGCATCACATTCAGGAACCTGACAGAGTCAGAGCCAAGGAAACCTCGGGGGACAACTGGAGAGAAAACCCGGATATTTTATTCTGCGACACTCAGTCCTGCAACTATGTGAAGCTGGAGCTCTTACAGCTGTCTCACCACCATAGAAAGTCTGAGCAAATGCAGAGGAAACAGAGCTTAGACGTGGAGAGACAGATCCTGGGTTCAACAACGTTGCTGGGACCCCTGAATTCTCCCACCCCAAGTCAGCTGTAACCCCTACATTCTCCAATGAGTGTGTGTGTGTGTGTGTGTGTGTGTGTCTTAAACCAGTGTCAATTTGTATCAAAGAACTATACTATTATGGCTCTTAAAAATATTATAATTGTATTTCTAGCCAATTATAAGCGATTCAAGCAAATAGATTTTCATACCAAAATGGTATTGCACAGATTGATGACACATCTTACTTGCCATGCTTGGCTGTGTAATTTCTGACAACATTTGACATTGAATTCACCCTCAGGTGGCAAAGACATGAAGATATTAGAAATGATTTGGAAATTCAGTGAACGCATCCAAAAGACAAATTCCAATAACTGGTGTGAATGAACAATAGCAAATGTATTGGGGATACCCTGTACTCTTTCAACCTCTGGAATATTTGTTTAAATTGGCAGTTTTATTTAATAACCTTAAACTGTATATGTCCTTGACTTCATAAATTACTGTCACTGTATTAACATAAGCCTATTTTGTTGTTGTTGTTGTGATTTTTGTTTGTTTGTTTGTTTTTTTGGGGGGTTGTACAATACCCTTCAAAGCTTACCGAAGGAAGTGAGACTAACTAGGCAAAATGTTTATCATAACATGTCAGTAGTCCTTTGGTATTTGAAAGTCTCCATATGAAGATGACCAAGGAATTCAAACCCACATGTGGAAATGGAGATTTCATAGAAAGTCATTGGTGGTCATAAAATTATGACCGGCAAGATTAAAATCTGTCCACTGCAAGAGGCTTACATTTAGCATACAAGTGACATTTCAAGTCTTGACTATAGATCACATTATTTCTGGGAAAAAATATGGGAAAGACAAGCCCCTGTCACTGAGACTAGAGAGGTCAATTAGAGGCAAAGATTTGTTCTCAACCAGCAAAGGAGATTGGGAAGAAACAACCCAGGTGAAAGGAAGAAAACCAGGACAGGGCGCAAACAATTCAAGAGGAAGGAAACTATTTCAAGAAAGAGGGAAAGAAAGCTAAGAGGTCAAGTTGCATAGTTAGATTGTACCATGTTTCCCCGAAAATAAGGCCTAGCCGGACAATCAGCTCTAATGCATCTTTTGGAGCAAAAATTAATATAAGATCGGGTATCATATTATATTATATATCATATAAGACCCGGTCTTATATTATAGTAAAATAAGACCGGGTCTTATATTAATTTTTGCTCCAAAAGACACATTAGAGCTGATTGTCCGGCTAGGTCTTATTTTCAGAGAAACACGGTATGTATGGCATTAGGTTGTTGGAGACCTTGGCACAATATATTCCTGGGGAAGGATGAGAACTGAAACCAGAATGGAGAAAGTTGGGGAATGAGTCAGAGGTGAGGAACTGGAAGCAATATGCACAGATAAGTCTTTCGGGATGTTTGACAATTAAGGAGCCAGACGCTTAGTTACTTGAAAGTATGGGTGAGGGCAAGACATCTTTTTTAAAGATGGAAGATGCATGAACATGTCTGCATGTGGAAGGGAAAGACCCAGTGAAAAGTAAGAGATTGACAAAGCAGATAAGAGGACATAATGTGAGAAGCCAAGTCCTTAAAATGGTGACAGATGGCTTCCATAGCGTATCCTTTTTCCTGAATAGAGGAGGGCGCCCGTCCTCCATGGTGTTAGAGAAAAGGCAAAGATGCAGGTACGGGTGTACATTTGATGATGGGAAGCAGAGAAGCATGAGTGTATTAGGCAGAGTCCTTAGTTAGAAGCTGACTGGATAATTAAGAAGAAAATAAATGTATTACAAGTGTTCCCAGTAGCTCAAGCAATCATTGGGAGACCGGGAAAACCAACCCAAAGCTTAGCTTTCGGAAATAACACCCCAAAGTATCTTCAGAACTACACTGATAAAGAAATCACTGTTGCCACAGTTGAGCTCAAGATGTAGCATTTGCACAGCTGGCACTTTTGCTCCCAGAAACTCACCCATGCAGTTACCACTGTTTCTGCTACTGAGAAAGGTAGAGTATTCCTCTTCATTTCCCTCTTGCAGTTATAGCCCCATAGTTAAAGTCTGATGAAGAAGTGTCAGCAGGTGGAGGCTGTGCCTTAGCTCAAGGAATGCTGGGAAAGCATGTATCTCACATGATTAGCCGTTATAAGGGGAGGTTTAGCTTTACTTCCTACAGAGATTCATAAAGTGAAGAGTAGGTTCAAATGTTCAACAGGCAAAAGGAATATCCCACAAAGATATTTAAGGAAAGACAAAAATGTACTAGCTTAAAAAGTTTTAATAAAATCTTTTCAAAGCTAGAGCAATATTATCATAGTATTGCATAATACATAATAGTTATATAACTTCAGGGATTTTAAGCCAGAAAAAGGGAACTCCTTCAGTTATAATAATATAATGAACAAATACTTAAGCATAGTTGCAGACTTTGTAATTTCTGATACCAAAGATATTTCTAAAAAAAAAAGAAAGTCATTCCAAATTATAGTATTTCACAACTTAGCTGTGGTCCAAAAAGAATGCTAACCACTGGTGTTGTTACCCAGGTGTTCTATATTCACTTGTAGCTGATCAAGAGCCAAAATTATTCTTTATTCCTTTTACTGTTTTTGAAATATATATATATATGTATACATATATATATACATATACACACATACATATACGTATATATGTATATATATATATGCATATATATATATTCAAGTGTTATATAAAAGTTCCAATAAAGACTTTAAAAATCACCTACCAATGCATTTACACTCACCCCCACACACAATTTCACATTTTTAAATAAACGGTGTATTAGTAATGCTGGTCTCTAATTTCCTTTTGATAATTGATAAAATGTCCACATTTTTCCATGCCATTATATTGTTATTTTCAATGACTCTTTAGAGTATCCATTTTTTCAGATTGTTCCCAATTTTTTCACGTTGTAAACCACCCTATCGTGAACATTCTCCAGTGTAGAGTTTTTCACACCTGTGTGGTTGTCTCCTAGGTCAAATTCTTAGGAGGAAGATTACTGGGATATGAGGTATCCACGTGACATTCTGATATGTTTTGCACAAATCATCTCCAAAAATAAAGCAAGCACTGATTATATCTTTACCAGTATGGCATGGAAGTGTTATGGGAACGAAGACCATTTTGAAGACACTTGGAGGAAATGGGCAGGGCTGTCTAATTTCATACCTTCTGAAGCAACTAACCTTGATCCTCCAGAGTTGCCAAGGCTCTATAATCAAGCTGACATTTACTATTCCTCTCAGATGTTTTCCGTGTGTATTAGTCAGTGGAGGAATGTAGTGGCACAAAGAAAGCAGTCAGCTAGGAGCTCCAGACTTTCTCATGTTGATAAGATTCAAAATCAAAGTTCACGGGTTCCTCTTTAGTCTACTTGGTCACCTACACAGATTCCACGTGATGAAACCTCATAAAATTTAGTTCCATGAGAGCACATCTAATCTAATGTCTTCAATTCACAGTTAAGGAAACAAAAACCCCCAGAAATTAGTGACTTTTTCAAGTTCACACAGCTTCTTACCTGGAAAAAAAAAAAGTAACGGAACCAAATTTAGTTTCTGTGCTATGATATTTTCCCCATCCTTTTCTAGGTTAGATTTTGTCACATGAGTTCAAGCCTTTCTTAGATATGCTAAGCATTTGGAGAACTAGGTTATCTCTTTCAGGATTTGACTTTTAAGATATATAGTACATGTAGCGTAGCTCTCCATTTGGCAGATATCTTTAAAAAGTTATCAAATTAAAACCAAAAATGGAATTAACAAAAATAGCTTTCCTCATAACTGCTCCTAACGTTCTTACAAATGAAATGAATTCCAGCATTCCATGGGGAGCTGTGACGAAGTCTTTGATAAATATTTTTATAGGGAAAACAATATTATATGACTAGTAGTTTGGGCCTCCTTATATACTTGATGTTCTGACCTGAGATAATGCCGCATATAGAGTAAGTCAGTAATAATTTTGAGGAAAGAGGATTAGTTTCACTGTTCTTCTTAGTGAATGCTTTGTGACCAACTCTTCATCAATGGTCTTGCCAAATGTTATATTTTGGTGCTTAACATAGCTTATGTACTACCCAAAGTGTCACACCTTAGTAAGAAATCTTACTGATTTTAAAAGGCTAGATTTTTAACAACTATGTAATCTGGTAATGAAAGACTTCATTTTCACAGAGCACAGCAGACAACTCTGGACAAAAATCAAATGAATACTTTGCTTTTCAGTGAAAACCTCAATTTGGAGACCTGTACAGAGCTTCCACTTCTATATTGTTTGTTGTCAAAGGTGTACATGGTCTCTGCCTTCTAGGGTCTTATACAATCTACTCAACATTTTGTAATACATTTGGTCAAGAAAATATAATGCATTCGCTCTTCACTTATACAATATAAGTCACTGAACATACATTTCTGGTTTTTAAAAAATCACCAGTCAAGTATCATCAGCAATTACAATGAAATCATGCAATGATATCTTGGATATTTTTTTTTTCCTTCAAGTCTGCCAACCCCAAGTGTTCTGCATATTCTTTCTACTCTGTTTTGGAGTATTACTCACTCAGGATGGCCTATCCATTTGCTCAATGACTCAGATTCCATAGATCCAGATTCCACAAGAAAGACAAGCATCTTCAGTGAGAAAGTATATTTTTAAAGTTATGGGACAAAGCCTCCCAGTCATTCAAGCTCAAAAACATGTTTTCATCTTTGATTCATTCTCTACCATATCCCATATGCACAACCAACCATCAGGTCTTATTGATGTTTTTCCTCTGCCATATCACTTATCTCCATCTTTTTTTTTCCTTCCTTACAGCCACTTCCCCTTACTAAGACCTCTATCTCATACTTGATTGGTTTGCTCCAGTGGCTTCCTTCTCTAATCCACTTATATGCGTTTATTAAATATTTTTATATTCCTTAGTCCATTTATTCTTCCGTAGCAAAATCTTCAGTGACTCCATATTGTTTAACTCACAGATGGTAAATATTTATCATGCATTCTGCATCTGTATCACCATTACATTCTTCTCCACAATCACAGCACTCACTCAGCTGAACCTTGAAAATCCTTCCCACGGCCAATTTGTAATCTCTGTTAACACAAATTTCAGAATATCATCTATAAATCAATCTATCTGCCGTCAATCAACAAATCAGATGTGACACATGATATTTACTATCCTAGGCTTTCAAAATGAAGTTTCATCTTTTTAATTTAGATTCAACATCTGCCTAAATCTTTCCCCAGCAACCTTCCCAATCCTTTCCCCAGAAACTCCCCATGGGGTCTTTATTCCAATCATACCATTCCATAAAAAGTATCTTTTCCTTTCCACCTCTGTGACTTTTCTCACAGCATTCCTCCAGTCTAAAATGTCACCCCTGCTCCTTTCTGACTGTCAATATCACTTTGGAAAAGTCCTATTTCTTTATCAAACCCTTTGTAGTCCGATTAACACATTGTGGTAGATTCTATGCTTAAATCTGCAGTCCTTTTGGTTAATTAGACTCATTTGGTAAATAACTACATGATACGTTTGACATTCCTTGTTACTTAATCTTATATAATTATTTAACTTTTCATTTCTTTGCATTTTAAAACATTAAGTGGGTTTTAGGTTTGTAATTCATATTTTTCCTCCATGCTTTACAGTAGCATGGGAGCTCATAAATACAAATCAATGTTCTAAGTAATTTTTAATTCATTTCCAGGGGAAGAGAAAATGGTAAAGGAAAATATCAGTAACACAAGAATCATAATATAATGAAGGGAAATACAAAGAAGAGAAGAAAGCGATAAATAAAACTAAAGGTAGGAAAAAATAATAGTAAAACGCAAGCCTACATGTTGTGACCAAAGAGTGAGGTCACCAGGCTAAAGATAATCTGACCTTTTGGAAAGAGAAATCCTATCTGGAGTTTATAACCAAGAGCATGATATATACTACAGCAGAGAGATGAATTACACTAACGCTTCTTTTCCTTGGAGATATATTATCCAACTAACTGCCTGTGCTCTGTTTAGTTTCATAAAGCCAAATGAGATCATCCATATTCAGGCTTGTTCGACTCTACTCTCTCAAGTAGCAATCAAACAGCTGTCTTCAGTTGCAACTTTGTGACTCATAATACATTCATCCCAAAATGCCCTTGTACGTCTTGTAGACCATATCATCATCATCATAATAATAGTAACACTTAAGCATTGTGTACAGTCCTTTTCATCTTCAAAGCTGGTTTAAATTCTATAATGCGGTGGAAACGTGACAAGTTGAAAAGGTATGGAGGGTTTTTATTGTTCTAGGAAAAGGGTGTTGAGCAGTGCAACCCTGATTACAGTGTGCAAAGCCCTGAGAGGGTCTGTAAGTTGGCAGTGTGCACATAAAATGAAACTTCAGAGCTGAAAATTATCAGGTTGAAATTATCTCTTCCTTTAATGTAAATACAAGAGAAATCTTAGCTATGAGAGAAATATCAACTGCTTATGTGGTTCTTTTCTGAAAGTATAGTATGAGGTTGCTGCCAAAGCTTATTAAATTTCATGTTATGAAGAAGTGAAGGTTTTGTCCATCATTAAAAAACCTGTATGCTAGCTTAGTACATGGTTAGATGCTCACTTTTTGGAAATAGTTCTGTATACATTTAAGCTAAAGTTTTAGTTTTAGTTACCATGTTTTTCTTACCAGTCACCTGAACTGCCTGCCAGCCACACATATTTGCTCTTTCTGCAGCTTAAATGACACATTTTCTCTCCTCCAATGTATCCTTGGAGCTTCTTCATTATTTTAGTGGTTCTTGGTTATCACTCAGAAAAAACAAAATTGCCCCAAATTTCCTTATTTGGATCCCAGGGTAAAAAAAGAGAAAGTGCTGCTTTCTTTTTGGACCTCAGTATTTTTCATTGTTAACCAACTATTTAACCATCGATTTCTATCATCTAGTACCCCACTTCTCAGTTTTCCCTCAAGGAAGGTATGAATTGGGTCATCATTATGGTTTTACTGGCCAGATTAAAAATCGAAATAAATATATAACAAGGATTATTATATAATCCTTGAAATATCCAATGAAATATTTTGTGGGCGACTGGCTCCTCTGAATCTCAGGTAGCCCATGAAGATTGCAGATGACAACCAGTTCTGTACAGGAAGATAGTTATGTCACCTTGATCTGGTCACCAGTCATGTTGCTGTGGCCCAAAGAAAGACCCCTCAGCAACCTATATTTCCTCCCTACTAATATTTTCTTCTTACTGAGGCAGGAGGTGGGGAGGGGAAGAAAACTAACATATACCTCTTTCTCCTGTGCCGTTGTGTTTTCCCAGGAGGTCAGGGAACACATTTCCCCCGTGAGGATCTTTCTTGACCCTTCTGTACACACTCAGCAACCGCAATCTGGGCCATGACCCAAGGAAGGGAACAAACGTTCTATGATAATTCTTAAGTATCTTTCAGGTTCACCACAGAATAGTATATTTTCAATTATTTTCCATCGATATTTTGCTTTATACTTCTTTAATTTATATCATTATTTCTGTAACATTTCCAGTTCTTTAGGCATACTCATATTTTAACATATTTCTTAGTGTTGACAATTTAATATAATGTTGGCATCCATCTTCAAACTAAATTAATATAGATGTCCTTCTCCAATCTTTAAAAAGCTAAGGGAAAACATACTTGTAATCCCCTTTAATTAGCTTTATATGTTAATAACAAAATATACCATCAGTGAGCATGCTCTTTTTATTTTGTCCTCTTTTTCTTCCATATATATTTTTTCTTGATGCTTAACTAATTCAGCAAGTGTTATTTGGAAAGAAAAATTAACGCTTTACTAAAATATGAATGTATTACTTTATGTTTTATCTCATTTAAGATTTTTTTTGAGCAATGCTGCTTTCCTAAAACTGATTTGCTCTCATGTTATTATGCTGTTTTCTAAACTTTAGACCTTAAGAGTTTTGTTTTTCTCTTCAACTATTTATTTTAATTATAGAATTATATCTTCAGTAACTCTTTTCATTTTTGAAATACCATAAAATCCTTTACAATATAAGATAGGATATAGGATTCAGGAGTAATACCTAAAGCAAGAGCTCAGGGGGAATACACAGTTCTTCCAGGCCTAGGGGTTGGAATTGGTGTGTGTGTGGGGTGTTATAATTTGCCCTTTGGCATATCTGAATCCTTGTTATAATAAGATGTATTATACATGAGCTTTGCTGTACTACATTTTTTAATCCAACTACATATAGCAACTTTTGCCTATAGGGTAATCCTCCTAAAGGACTCTATTATGATAATTAAATCACCTCTTCACAACTTTAGTAAGCGTTGAAATTTATATAATGAATATGTAAAGTCATGTCAGCTAACTCGCTTATATTTTTCATATGTTCAAAAATATTCCTTGATGTTATCAGTCCATGGTCAAGTTTATTAAATACTTATAGTGTAGTAAGCAAGACTTGTAATACACAATAGAACTGCCATCTGTTTAACTTTAAAGGAAAACCTTCACATCTTTCTATCTGGTAAATAAATTTTTCTCCATGTTTTAGAAGTCCCCATTCTTTATGAAATATGCACCAAGGTATTAGTATTTTTCAAGGGAGAGTTTTATTTTTAGAGGCTATTTCATTTTTTGCACATGGTTCACTGATTTGGATACATAACTCAAAGATTTCATCTTTAACTGACATGCAAATTTTCAGAGTTAGGAGTCCAAAAATTTCATAACTATACCACTTGTGAAGACATATTTTACTGCATAGGCTCAATTTGAGGTGCTCATGGAAACTGAGAGTAAGTTGGTTATATTTTTCACATTATCAAATTATTTCTATCCTGTCAGGAGCTGTGCATATAGTCAAGTCTTCTTTGGTTGGAAATCTTTACTTTCTTGGTCATACATTTATAACACAAAAAGCTCTGAGAATCACCAACTAATTGCTCATGTCTGAGTCTTGCAATCTATATTTAACTAAATCAGTAAAGAGAAAATGATGCTGAGCTTGTGTAAGTATACAACTGAAACATGTTTCTTTTATCACAACAAATCAGATGAAATGGCAAAATACATATTCATCCTTAAGATGACATAAATATTGTGCCTATGTCAAGGCAGAAAGCTCACGTAAATCTTTTGTTTCTGGGATTTATTGTATGATCACATCTGAATGCATTTCTCCACAGCAATGAACACTACTATATTCAAGAACTTTTCCTAAATATTTAGAAACTGTTCAAGATATTTTATCTTTCTTTCACTTTTTTTTTTGTTTTGTTTTTTTGATTCCGAAGAATACTAAGTGGTACCACGTTTCCCTGAAAATACGACCTAGCCGGACCATCAGCTCTAATGTTTCTTTTGGAACAAAAATTAATATAAGACCGGCATTATATTATATTATATTATATTATATTATATTATATTATATTATATTATATTACATTATATTATATTATATTTTCTATTCTATTCTATTCTATTCTATTCTATTCTATTCTATTCTAAGACCTGGTCTTACATTATAGTAAAATAAGACCGGATCTTATATTAATTTTTGCTCCAAAAGATGCATTAGAGCTGATTGTCCGGTTAGGTCTTATTTTCAGGGAAGCACAGTTGATAGAAATGCTTAGAATCAAGTAATCATAGAATTGAAAGGAATCTCAAAACCTGACCCATTACCCAAGCAATGTAGAAGTCCGTTTGTTCTATTCAGTCTCTCCCTGAATACTTCCAGAGACTGGAAAATGATTGCTTCATAAGACAGGTAGATTCATTTTTTTGATGTATCTGACTGAAAGAAACTTCTTCCCTTGTTTCCTGCAATATCCACCAATTGTTCCTGGCTACAGATTCTCGAACCGCTGAAAGTAATCTGTTCACTACCATGTAGTTCTCCTAACATCGCTGAAAATAACTTTTTCAATCTTTTTAACTTTCTCAGTGGTTCACCATTGTGATTGAAATGCCCTTTATCAGCCTGGTCATTCTTGTTTGTGTGGATTCCTATTTGACCATATACTCCAAATGTTTGGTGCTCAAAAATTGGCAACAAGAATTGTCAAGATGAGCTGTGATTAGTTGTAGGTACAAGGGTAATACTGTTTTCTTTCACCTGAAATTAATAGACCCCACAAGGTTGTCACCATTTTTGGCATAGTAGTCATCCAACTGGCTAATATTGCACATTGGCAATTAGAAACTACAAGTCCTTTTCACGTGGCTCTTGGTATTTAAATTTTTATCTATCCTGAACTAGCAAACAAATTTAACATCTGAAATACCATGCTGCTTTGTGTTCATGTTACGGTTTTGACCACCATTTTAGTTAATAGTGATATGTAATGAAATTCAGAAATAAGGATACTTTGTGAACAATTCTTTTAGGTTACTTATGAAGACTGGTAGTAATTACTGGCTTTTTCCCTTACTTATGTATAAGCCATCTATTTGATAACATAATCTTGAATTTGACAGGGGGCTGACTAGTTTGCTAGCATGCAGTTGATGCATTCTGCTTTTATCCCTTTTAGAGAATTGGGATAGTTTCATATCTTCAGTCTTTCGGCACCTCTCCTGTTGTCTTGTCTGTGAATTCTTAAAGATTTCTGAAACTGATTTCATCATCGCATCTACAAGTTCTTTCAGCAAATGAGATGTTATTCATAAGGAGACTTGAACTCGTTTGAAGTACTAGGTACTTTCTATGATCTCTTCATCTATTCTGGAATTCAGAGCCCTCTTAATGATGTTTATTCTAACCTTTCCAGTTTGAAGATCATGCTCCTCGACAGAAAAGTGAGAAAAAGAAGTTGAGTAGTTCTGGTTATTTTTTTTGTTGCCTATTAACATTACAACTTTCCCAAGCAATGAATATAACTTTTCCTTCTTCATGTTCTAAAAGCAAATAGTAATATTGATAAGAACAACAAAAACCTATTTTTATTTTTAGCATTCTAATCATTAATTATTAAATGCCTTAATAATATTAACTAGTGTCTAGAGAATTTTTTTATGCTGTGGCAATTGGGAACTCCATAGGGTGGAAATGATTGAAAGACTAAGTATATGGGACAAATCCACGATGAAATCTAAATTTGATATTGTTCCTTCTAAGCGACGTGAGGATCTCCAAAGACAGTTTTGTTTGATTTTACTTCCAGAGTTGAATAAATTGCTGTAAAATCAGGAGACAAATTTGTTTTCAAATCAAAGAATAAAACTTGATTTGAGATCAAGTTTTCAAATTTTATTAGGAAATATGCTCATTTTTGTCATTGATACTTCTCTGTATGTTTAAAAATTCAATTAGGAATGCCAAAAAAAGTCCTTCTCAAAAATTTCTGCAAACAGGATAGAATAACATTTCCAAACTTTTTGCAGATTTTATAATGGCTTAGTGGAAGTCCTATGAAAAAGATAGGAATATATCTGTCCCTCAGGCTTAATGATCCCAGAAGAAAGAACCAGTACTTTAATGTTATTAAAATACTTTGTGAGCAGGTTACAGGGCATTTTGGGTTTTCTTTTTTAATACTTATGAGACGATATGTATTGATTGCTTAACGGTTAAATAGATATATTTACATAGGCTTGCCTATACTAAATACATGTCAAAATGTACACATCTACGTATTACTCTCAGCCTAAGGAAACATTAATTAGCAACTACGCATACAAATAGTCACTTTCACTACATCACTTTTTTAACCATTCATATAAAAACATTTTGAGTTACACTATAAAAGTGCTAATGTTTCAGAGAAATGCGACTTTATTTTTGTATATAGACATCTGCCAAAACAGTGTATTTTCATACTAAATTGTTGAAAAACTTGAACTTTTTAAAGATAAATTAAAAATACATATACGACGTTAGTATATCAAAAACAAGAGTAATATCATTAATACTAATTTCTCAGGTTAAAGAATTTCTTTAACATCTTTTAAGGGAAACATTTATACAAATTCGATGATATATACTAATTGTTATTCTAAATTAGAAAATATATAGAAGTAGGAAACTAGAATCACATTTCAAAATGAAACAAAAGTTTTAAAGAACACTTTTAAATATCATCATTGTGTGGCAAAATTAAATACATAGTAACACAACCAGTAGGAATTAGTTAAGAGGTGGTATTTCTAAACATACAATGAAATGTCATCCACAAATAAAGGGCTGATAAATTATGGAAAGACTTATATACATGGTGATGAATATGTTCCTGGGATGTATGTGAGAGGTTATCACCAGACACCAGGAAATACAACTAAACATTTACCAACAGCCCATGAGATTTAAACCCGTTACTTGCAAAGACATTCTTCTGGATCAGGCTGAGTCGACGTAGGTTGTCAGCATGACTTATGTCACCCTTGCTCTTTCACCGCCCTTGCGATTCCACCTCTGTGTGGTTTTATTTACTTCTTTTTCCTTCTCTGCCTGCCTGCATATTTTCTCCCTACTTGGTCAGGTTGCTGATGCTACAATGGTAGACTTTAATCTATTTTGTTTATCTCGGACAACTGTAGCTAGGAAGAAATTATTCTTGTATTAATTCATCTTTTGCAAACCACTGTCTTTTGGTAATATTCAGTGGTATGGGACTAACTTTATTGTAGATTAGTTTAATTCATTCTCTACCATGGCTACACACTACAGGCTGTCTTTCTGCCAGACGTCTCACATTTAACGGCATTGGGCGCAAGAAAATAGAAGAGATGAACGGCATATCCTGTGAGGGCAAAGCCTGTATCAACTTTATTCACTACTGCTCAGTGCTTAGCATGTAGTAGGTGCACAAAATATTTGTTGAATATACAGTGAGTCTATTGACCAGTAAAAATTTATCACTACATGGACTATTAATGGCAGCTCAGTCCCATCATAATAAAAAATTATATGAGCTACACGGACAATTTAAATGTTCCTATTTAATTTATGTATACAGTTTTCTATCTCTTTTATTTTATCCATGACTATAAAATTACAGAGTCTTAGAGCAGAAAAGGAGACTAGATGCCATTTTATAGATGAAAAATTGAGGTCTACGATCATTCCGATCTACAACTAAAACCTAAAACTCTTACAGTCCCAGGTAAATGTAGATAATTGAATGTTCTTACTACATGCTAAGCTATAGCGACAAAGTAAACTAGCAAAATCCTTTCCCTCATGTCATTGACAGTCTGTCCTTCCTATAAAAGAACTTGATCTATAATGGGTGTGCTACATACCCATATAATGGGTGTGAGACAAATGATTACCTTTCATCAAAGTAGTTTTGAAGCTAACTTCCATCCAGTTTTATAAATTCTTAATATTTGTAATTTTTCTGAAGTACTATGTTGCCTCCCTGATAATCACCCAGTCTATAATTTTCTAAATAATTTCAAGGTGAGATAAATAACTTTTTAATTACACTTACCTTTTGGTAATAATAAGTGTGATCCTACTTATTAGGTAGGAAGGGGTGGATTATTGAGTCTGTCATATTGCAGGATGTCTCTCTCTCTCTCTCTCTCTTTTTTTCTCTCTCTCTCTCTCTCTCGATAGACAGATATAAAATCTCACTTAAACAATTCAATAACTCCCATCCTACAGATGAAAACAATGAGAAAAAAAGTAGCATAGCTACCAGTTGACATAAGTAGGTTTCGACTACAGAGTTGCCTGATTCTAAATCCCATATTCAGGATGACACTACCTACAACTAATCCTGCACGGCCCGCTGATCTGCCAGGAAATTAACCTTTAGAATGTGATTTACGCCCCAAGAGATTTTAGGGCTACCGTGCTACATTGCACCTGGATTCCTCAGGTGCTCATCTTAGGGAATACCCCTGAATGGTGATACGATTTTCAATGCCAGAGAGAAAATTGAACAATGGATACAGCCACCAAGAGAGACTGCATTTTTGACTCAGAGTCAGTAATGATTTCTATTTTACTTACAAAAGTAATACGAGCTAGCTAGCAGACTGTGAATTTGAATCTCCTTAAGAAATTAATATTCCAGCTTTCGAACTAAAATGATTGCCAAATCCAGTGGACATAAATCTTGTGGAAGCCTGCTGCACTATTATTTGTTGAACACGCTCTCCTGAAACCTTCTCTTCCTTCGGCTCCTGGATGTCCTCGGTACCTTTTACTGTTCTTTCTTGGTTTCTTTCTCTCAGTCAGTGTTGTTCTCAGGAATTTCACATCCCTTTTATCTTCATATTCTCCCCATGTGATCATGTCCTCCTATTATGATTTTAACAACCAAAAATAGATTGATGACTTCCACATCTTTATCTCTACCCAGACATTTCTTCAGACCTACAGATACGTAAATCCAAACCCCAAACTGACATTTCTGTTTGAATTTCCCAGTCATTTCATATTTTTGCTTTGCTAAAAATTAAAAATATCATGTCTTATATCTTCCTCTTTCTCACCTGTCCTTTACTCTGTATTTGTTTTATAGTAATGTGTTTGAGCTCCAGTTTCTCCAGCCTTTGAATACAAATGACATCATTTGCATTAATGCCTATGGTTCATTAGTGTGTTGTCTCTAATGGAAGACCTGCAAGACTCCAGCAATGCCTCTCACCCTTTCAGGCCTGCTCTCCTTCTCAATCACTCTCAGGATCTAACCCATTGTCTAGTCTCACTCAGTTTAGACCTGTGCTTCTCAAACTTTAATGGACACAGGAATAACCCAGGATTTTGATAAAACAGATTCCGATTCAGTAGGGTTTAGGTGCGGCCTGAGATTGTACCCCAACGTTATGCCCCTGCTCCTGTCTACAGACCACACCTTGGAATCATCGTCTCACTCATCTTGTTGCCTCCATAGTTGTCCTCCTACTTAAGCATCCCTTTATGTTGACTCTAGCATGAGCTGAGAAAGTAACCTTTTCTGCTGTGTAAAGTCTCTCTCAAGCATTGGAGAAAATGTATGTTTCTTCCTATGGTACAGTAGGTCCTCTAAAGAACTGGAGCCCATCAACTTCTCCAGACCCCTCCTGCAACATCACACAGATTGTAATGTATCAATAGTAACAAGAGTCATCTTAGGTGACCCTTCTTCCAGAAAATCTTCTCAGATTTGCAGCACCTTCACTCTTAATTCTGCCATTCCCCAAATGTTTCTGGATAGTTCTTTCCATGTGTTTATTTCCTATTCCTATATCATAAGTTCCTTAAGTTGAAAGGGCATGTTTTGGTCACCTTTGTGATCCACTCTGTCTAGGATAGTACTTGTGTATATTAGATACTCGGTAATTGTTTCCTGAGCTAAACTAAACATATTTAAATTTTCCACTTTTAAAAGTGTATCAGCCTCTTACAGGCAAAACATAAATATGCCATCAGATTTTTAGTGGAAAACTACAGCATAAGCTTGAAGCACTGGACCACTTTCAGAAACAGTGGCAGAGAATGATTCAAGAAATTAATTAGAAACTGGTTGCTTTTAAGTTTTGTCTTTCTTTGTAGCACATTTTGCTTGTGGACCTTCAGTAAATATCCTAATTTTTTATCATCTGAAAATATGGAAAAGTATATCACATTACCTGCTGGTGATATGCTTTGATGAACTAATTTATAATTATAAATACCAAATAGCATGAAAAGAGGAGATGACATAGGAACACATGGAAAGTACAGTAGTTAAAGCCACAGAGTTATTTCAATGGGACTGAAATGTTTAAAAAAAAACAAACAAAAAAAACCCTAAAGATGAAAAATACAACATATAGCAATTTCCAGAATATAAATTAATTTTATTAATTTATTAATATAGTAAAGGTATTAATTTTAAACTATGTCATCTCATTTTTAATATGCATGAGTCCTATTTTGAAATCCATAATACATTCAGCCAAAACACTCTGACGTCAGCTACAATCACAGATGAGGTAAAAACACAAAGTTTGGGTTTCCTTCTGTCTGTGTTTAGATGACTTATTAAAATGTGCAGGTACAGAAACCCGCCTATTGGTAGATTCACAGCTGCACATTTCACTGCCTGCACCGGCAAACGACCAGGGAAATTTCATGATTGATGACCTGTGGAAAGCTTAGAAGAAGGAAAAAAATATGCTACACTTGTTTCTCTACAGGCCGACTGAATTCCCCCCCCCTTTTTTTTTTTAAATAACTCTTTTCTTCTCAAAGCTGTTTGCATGTAGGCAAATTTAGTTCGTTCAAAATTTTTCTCTCTGTGAGAAAACATAAAGGTAAATGACTTAGTTTATGGAAAATGACCCTGATTAAATAACGGTGATATCCAATTTTCCCTCTAAGTTAATGCATTTCTGGGCTATTTTAGTTGTTTTAACAAATAGGTGATACTCTTAGCAGAAATATTACATGTGTCACAAGCATAAGCAGAATCAGTTTCTATTGAATAGCAGTTTACATTACTTTCTGACCTACTTATGCTTTTTTTTCCCCAATAGAAAAATACATTATATAATTTGCTCCTACAATTTAAGGATTTAGTTCCTCTAATTTTCCAGGTGAAACAGTCTTTAATTCTCCATACCTACATTTTTTTGGAATGGGCTAGGACTGCCCCAAAGATCATCTCTATCTTTAAGAAACAGCTTTTGTTTTTCTTTTCCTTTTCTTCTATAGAAGACATGTTTCTTTGAAAAATTCTTACTGCTTTGTAGAATTCAATTAAGCACGACTGACCCACTTTAAACTTTTACAAAGGAAAAACATCTTTTAAATGACAACCTCTTTAAGTTGTTCAGGTAGAGTTTAGATTCTGATACATAACAGGATTATAATGTTGAAGGACACTTAACAGAGTATTTATATTTACTCTGAGCTCTTTGAAAGTTGAAAACAATGCTACTTTCTATCCAAAGGATATTCAAATTAAGTTATATATTGAAAGGGCACTGGCAACGCTGGGATTTTAGAAAACATTGTTCCTGGAGTGTTGAAATGGTAAATGCATGAGAGACCAGAGTGTTTGCATGCATTCGTTCCACAAGAAACTAACTTCTAGAAATAATCTTCCATGTCAAGTAAAACAATTAATGGTCACATATGTCACTTTGGTGGAGGAGAGTAATTAAAGCTTATTTACATTTACATGGTACCTTTTTGTCCAGGAATATTTATGAAGTATCAGTATGGACAAAACAGTCAATAAAAATGAAACCGGGAAGAGGAAAATAAGGAATTCTTAGAAAATTATTTGTACTGAGATTTGTATCAGGAAATTTTAATATCAGAAAAATTATCCTCAGTAAAAAAATTGTATCTGTAAATTACAACCTTTAAATTACCTGTCCAAGAAATATTAAATCAATATTTTTAAGAAGTTGAGTTGGGCGGATTAAAAAGCTCTATTTTTTGCAGAAGGGTTAAAATTTGGCCCATTCAACTAAAAATTATTTCATCTGTGAAAGAACATAAAAAACAAAAGTGAATTCCTAGAAATATGGAACAGTATGAAATGATATGAAAGACAAAATCAAATTTGAATGTTTTTCAGGTGGTGTCTTTCTCCTAACATTACACAACACAATCAAAATTGAAATGCACGCAGTTTAAAGAAAATATTACTGACATCAGTGTTTCCTTTCTAAAGGAATAACTTTTAGTTGGAAAGACAAATGTATGCAATTCTAAAACATGCGTCAGAATACCCAGTTTTGTGTATGTTTAAATTATTGCAAGCAGTACAATTGTTGAATGTTCCTTTAAGCTAACATTCACAATAAATTTCATTCTTTTACATGTAAGGAGAAAGTTTTAATGAAAACAAACACCATATTTGAAAATAATGCTAGTCCCTACATTCTAAATACAGACCATTATTCTACCTTCTCCAAATGCAGTTATCTTCACCTTCCTGCCTCCCCATCTCCTTCCCCCACCAATGTTTCTTTTTCTCCGGGGCACCAGAAAGAACAAGGAAACAAAATTACTAAGATGTGTTCACCATTGATGGACATAAGAACATTAAACCTGTTGACCAATGTTGTTAGGTGATAACCTCCCACCGAGAGCTACCATAATTTTAAGCTATTTCTGATCTGACGCTGATTGTATGACATTATCTTGGAAGTAAGAGCTAGATAGAGAAACGAAATGATGCACATACAGCACTTAACACAGGGCATCGCACACAACAAGTACTTGGAAAATTTTAGTTATGATGATGGTGGTCATGATAATGACATGATGATAAGGATAAAATACAGACATACATGGAACATGTAGTAACAACTGTAGTGTAGCTCAATTGCAAGCACTATTTACTTACATTTTAATGCATGGAAAACATTACAAATTTACTCTTCACCGTCTAGTGTCAGGGACTTATAAAAAGATGTAACAGGAAAACATTAACACTGAATATTTTCGATATCATTAACTAAATTATACTTTTAAATTAAATATACAGAAATTTGGGGGTTTTCTGTTTGTTTTTTGAAGTTAATGGTTAAGCATTTAGTTTTGAGTTTTAAGTACAGAAAACCAACATAAAATCCACCAGTAGAGAATCAGAAATGTCTGGACAATCCATTGGAGCAAAAACTTTAAAACTGTGTCAAGTGGCTCAGGGAAAAGTATGATATATACTTCACTAGGAAGACTTGAGCATTTTGTTTACTAGAAAGTTTGCCTCTGAAATGTGGGTCTGATACATTAACTAGTTACACAAAATACATTTTAAGCTCCTCAGGCTTCATCTGGCAGGTTAAAAACATGTTTGCTATTCTCAGGAAATCACAAATGTGATGAAGGCATTTGTGTGCTAGAGGAATAACTGTTTTTAGTGACATTTTCTTTAGAAGTTCTCTTGGAATCAGGTTTCCAAATCTTTCCTAAGAGCCTTGTTCACGAGGGAAAAAAAAAAAAACAACTGCCAAACTGTAAAAATGAATATTTGGGAATTGCTTAGATATAAAACCTAGCAGAGCACACTCATCCCAATAACTTTGTAATACTTGTGATCCATGAGGCCTAGCAGTGAATACTGTTCCTGCTTCCTGTGATGATTTTTTACACAGAAATGAGACATCCCTGATTCTGTGATGGGCTGAATTTTTGGTATGTTTATATTTTGTTGACCTAATATTCAATTAGGAAATAATACACTTTACTAGCTATGTGAACAAAGGTAACACAGTAGTAATCTGGCTGATAGAAAATTCTGTGTATTGTTTGCTTATATTTCAATCATGGTAAAATCAGGCCAAAAATAATTCTCCAGTCAAGAATTTTCAGTTTAATATTCCTCTTCTAATTCTTTTAAAAAATGCAAAAGAGCAATATGGATAAACAAGGAGAAATGGACCCTATTTCTCTTCTTTAGGGGAGTGAAATATAATTTGGCAGTCTGAAGTATTAGTCGATACTTAAATTTCAGATTAAAAACATATGAAAACACTGCCTTTTTAAGAGAAATACAGTCTCTCTCTCTCTCTCTCTCTCTCTCTCTCTCTCTCTCTCTCTCTCTCTCTCTCTCTCTCTTTTTTACTTTTTATCAGAGGAAACTCCTTTTGCTTAAAGGTATCTAGTGTTTGTTTTCTTTGCCAAAACTTTACACACTTCCATAAATAAATAATCTTTTTTCATCTTTAATAAAATCCACACACCTGGTCTCAAATTACTAAATCAAACTGGTCAGTATGTTTTGGATAAAGTTACTAAGCTAATCCAGAGAACTGCTTCTTGAGAAATACCAGGCTCACATGGTCTTTTGGTAGAAAATAACTCAAGTACTCTAACCACACAGTACTCTAGAAAAATGTAGTAGTAGTGTTGATCTTTGATTAACTTTTAGGTATGGTTAGGATACTTGCCGAATTGACTGTTCACAAACCAATTTCCTTTACTCTCCCCAAAGTGCCCATCTCTTTACAACATTTGCCACTGCAATGTGGCTGCTTTTTAAATGTTGTCAGCTACTTAGAATGATGGGGCACTCTTTGTTTGTCAGTTCATTAATTTATTTAAGATGTATGTATGGTCAGATTCATGAAGGTAATAAATCTCTTTTGTAGAGACAGATAATTACTTTAACATGGCAAAACACAATAACACAGGACTTAATACAAAGCAAGCTTAGCATATGCATGATAGGAAACAATAGAACGTAAGTATTAATAGAAAATAAAAAGCAGCTCTCAATTACATAATCATAGAAGAGAACACATTTAGAAGTTGAACATTGGATATTTTCTCTGTCTAACAAGCTTGCCTTATTGCTAGATACTTTCCCACATTAAAATTCCAGTAATGCCACCGTATTCAGATCCCTAGGGAGCCCTTTCTCCTCTTGAAAATATTTTGGGGTTTCACGAAAATCGTTTGCCTGTCTCATTGGATTGAACCTCAAAGACTCCTTTGACGCAAGTGTTATTTTGACCACGTGAGCATGGTTTCCATTTTTTAACTAGATTAAAACATGCATGAACAAACTGCTTATTGAACTTAAATGTAGCTTTGTTGCTTTGATGGTTTACAGATTTCTGTTTCATCGATGGTTGTCCCCCATACATTCTAAAAGTGAAATGATACATTGTAATTTGAATGATAATTTTGTTTTGATGATTTAATTGATAGCAGACAGAGGGATCCGATCCCTGCTTTTCCATTTATGTTTTTTCCCCCTGCTGAACAGATGAGACAAGGAGGAGTTTCATAAACATCTGTAAATAATTAAGGGATGTTACACTAAACTGTATTTCCTTTACCTTAACCCGGGCTTCTCTTGAGGAACTACATGGTAATCCTGGTTCAAAAAAAGAGCATCTCTCCTTGTCACTCAGAAATCCTTGCCCTTTCTTTTTGCCAGTTTAGGTGATGATTAAAGGCAATCTGCCCACGTTAATTTTCGCGCAGCCAGGGAAATTCTTCCTGCACCCTTTATTGTGATTATTCTGAAGTCTTTGCCTCCACAAACTTCACCTTTAGCAGGCATTACAATACAATGCTGTCTTTTTTTTTTTTTAAACTGGGATTTTCAAAACTGTTCTATGTTTTTACAAACCTATCTTCAGAAAACATACACAATGCTGGGGGTGGAGGGAATCAGAACATGCTAATCGGCTTGCTTGATTCTCTAGCAATACCATCTTTTAGAAGAGCTGGTTCACTTTGCATGAACATGTAAAAAAAGGAGATTGCCAGCTGTTCAAACCTGCTCCACCTCTGTTGCATCCAAGAAGCTATTCATTTCCGTTTATCAGCTATTAAAAAGATTAGATTACATCCCAAATGGACTCTGATGTTCAGTAAGAAGTATCCGTAATAGAAGAAAAAAAAATTAATTCAGCTACCAAAATGTCTCTGTTGGCTTCAGTTCTAACAGGACTTTACAGCCTAGTAGAAAGACAAATTCTATCAGCAAACTGAAAAACAAATTAAAATACTTTCATTGAGTGCTGTTTAGTTATTCTAACACATAGAAGGTCAAAGTTTGAGAAGCTACTATATATTTATTTTGACCTGCTGCCTTGAGTTGTTCAATGTTGTTTTCTATTTATAGAAAGTCATAGCCCCAGGAAGTCTTGGGGCATTCCCTAGATAAACGATTTTACTCTAAATCTACCTTCTAAATTTTTCCCACCACTCATCTCCCACCATGTGAGCAAAGTTTGTATTATGGTAGTTGGTGAGACTTTTCCACTGAAAAGTTCAGGAAAATTGGAGGGATTTTTTTTTTTTTTTTTTTTTTTTTAATCACTAAGATTTATTGGAGGTAGAAACAGAGTTGCGGGTAAAACCTCAATAAATGTTTTAAAGTCTTTTGAGAAGTCTAATTTAAAATTTCTACACTTTGATTGGAATGTAATTTCTATATTGATGAGTGTCCACATGTAGTCTGTTGGAAGAAGTTTCACAAACTGAACAACTCAGGTATCCAGGACTCTGGGCAAGAAACAGTACAACAGCCAGCATCTGAGAAGTACGACCCTTCCCCCACCAATGGCAGCAAGTATTCTGAATTTTATGTAACTTTTGAACAGAACTTGGTGAATTATTATAAAGTGACACCTATTTTTATGCTCACCACCCATGTCAAGAAAGTGAACTTTGCCAACCACCCCAAAGTCTCTCCATGTACCCCATCCTAACTGCAGCCGTTCTTTCCCTTCAAACGGAACCACCTTCCTGATTTGTATAATAATCATTTCCTTGCTTTTATTTTTATGGTGTTGTCACCCACGCATAAATCCCTAGACATTATACTTTAAACAATACGTAATTTGGATAGCTCGGATAGCTTTGAGACCATTTTCAATCCAACAAATACATAGACTGTTGATTTGTATTTATTTGCCATTGCCATTCTTTAATGTGTACACTACATGCTGAAAACCGTGGGATTATGAAGCTTGCAGGAGAAACAAGTTAAAGTGTGTTAATCAGTGGTCTGGAGAAAGAAACAAATTAGTAACTAGCTTTCTAGCTCCCCTTCTGAAGAGGCCCAGGAATGAAGCAGCAGGGAGGAAAAATTAACTACCTTCACTTAACTGGGTTCTCCCCCAGGCCAAATTTGTGATTACTGACAGACAGATTTGCATTTTTGCCTGTTTGTGCCTTACCTAGTGTATGAATGAACAGAGGATTCCAGTCTCCAGCCCTGACAGTCCCTTTTTCCTTGTAAATCTCATTTATTCATCACCTCGTTAAAATGAAGAAAATGAACAAAACATAAACAAGTTAGATGGGAGGACAGTAGGGGTGGTCTCCTATTAAATTCTAGAAGAAAAGATTGCCCCAGGAGAACAGAAAGGATAAGTCTCTGTGGCTATTGCAAGTCTTTCTTTCCTTTATCATTAGTATTTCATTCAGAAATGGGTCCAAGACACAGGAGCAGGATGTGTAAATGGAAACTGAGGGGAAACAAAAAATCTCTCTCTCTCTCTCTCTCTCTCTCTCTCTCTCTCTCTCTCTCTCTCTCTCTCTCTCTCTCTCTCTCACACACACACACACACAAACACATCCAGAGAAAAAAATAACCCTCCCCTCTAGGAGTGCATGTTGCACACACAGTATTTCTTTTGGCAAAGTTTAGACATGTCTTTCTAGTTAACAAATGTATTCTGCTGTCAGCTCCTTTTAAGAGTTATACTCCATGCTTCATGCCAAATAACCTCTTTAAATATTAATAAATAACTCAAGGTATCTTAGAAAGTCTGTGCTTGAGGAATTACGCTAATAATTTGAATAGAAATGACAGAGGGAATCCCCTCTTAGATATCTGCTCCCAGGAGCGTGCTTCCCCAAATTCTGCCTCCAAACTGGGGCACTTCCACAAAAGGGGGAATACAAAGGAAATCAATTTATTTTATTTCTACCAGTTATATTGTGCACAGACCACTGTGGAGATGTCTCTTAAACTGTGGTTTCATTGTTAAGATTCCCCATTGTTAATCCAAACCAGGCCATTCTGATCCTAGCCATACAACCACCATCACCATGTTTGCAGCACAGATAAAACAAAAATAAAGAATCCTAAGTAGATAGTTAGAAGAACTTAGTGAATCTCCTTTGATTGCCTGCGCCCATGTGGTGGGACCTTGAAAGCATCCTGTGATTAAACCTGCTACCACGGGGTGTGTCTTAGGTTTTATATGCAGCCTTTATAAACTGTGTGTATGTGTATATTTTCTCAGCTTTATCTCAGTCAGCTGATTTTTATTTTCCAGTCCATTTTTCAGGGGCCTTCCATATGCAATGCACCAAGATAAACATGGTTTTCCTCTTGGTTATCTTAAAATATTCCAAATTATACCTTCCATAAATTATCCTTCCCACATGGACTTTGTCCAAGAGGTATAAACAATTAAGTAGTTGAGATAATCATCAATTCATCTTTGGGATGTCAGTAAAGGATGAGAAAATTTATAGAGGCGTGAGAGGATAAAGGGGAATGCTGTTATGGGGGTGACCTGTGTCTCAGCCTTCTTCACAGGAGAAAAGTTAAGAGAGTATTGACTCTAGCCCTTGCTTTCCTCCAAACACAATATTAAACAAGAACCTTCTAGCTCTACCCACCCCGTTCATTTCAAGTGATTTAAAATCCAAATGAACTACTCTTTAGTTGCATTATTATTTTATTAAGAAATTAACATGTCTTTAAAACAAAGAGGATCCCATCTTAAATGGTTCCAATCTTGTTTTATTCTCAATTGAGGGTACAGGGCATGTAGCATATTAGAAAAAATGGGCAGGAAGTTATTATCCTAACGCAATATGGATATATATTTAATATTTGGGTAATGTGTGTCTGTGTATGTGTGTGTGTGTGTGTGTGTGTGTGTGATATATATATATATATATATATATATATATATATATATATATATATTTATACATATTTATATATACTGGGGTGCCAAAAAAATGTATCCACATTTTAAGAGATGTTATCTGTGCTCAAGCAGTAGTTCGCCATAATCAGAAGTGTCTGGACGCTGATGGGAACCACTTTGAGCACCTCTTGTAATTGCAGAAGTCAAATGTGACTTGTACTCATCTTTTGTTATCGGTATATAACGTGTATTACAATTAATACAGTTTATTCCTTTCTTCAAACGTATATACATTTTTTTTGGCATTCTCAGTATATATATATGGTGCCAAAAATATGTATACACATTTTAAGAAAGGAAAAAACTGTATTAAAATTGTAATACTCAATATATACTGACAACAAAAGATGAATACAAGTCATGTGTATACATTTTTTTGGCACCCTGGTACACACACACACACACACACACACACACACACACACACACACAGAGCTCCTTATGTTCTATAAAGTTGCTGTTAGCACTGCATTAGCGACTACTGAAGCATTGCTCCGAGGAGAAATACAGGATTGGAATCCACTGGGTCTCTGGTTGCAACATTTTATCAACCTATCAATATGCAACCTTGTTTTCTATGTGTTTCTGCTTAAAGACTCCTTATTTAATATGTACTGTTGACTCATTAACACCAAACTCACAGTCAGCAGCTCTGTAACTCACGCCTGAACAACTCTTATCTCACACATGCATTTCCTCTGTAAGGCACACCACAGCCTTCCTGTGCTAAGGAACACTCCACAGCTTCTCAGTCCTATTCTTGGGGGCCATTTTAAATAGCAAAATCACCAACAAATAGCACAAAGATGTGAAAAATGCGCCACTAAGTGTAAAGGACGCTTGTTTACTGTATGAGAAGGCAGAAGAACCCCACTTCAGCCTCGGCTGAAAATGTGTCTCTAGTGACTCTAAATTTTTGCGGCTTCCTATACGTGTGTGAATGACTTGTGAAGTGCCACGAGGACCGGTTTCGGGATTACAAATAATTGTTAGTGAGTAGGCCAATCTAAAAATCTGGAATCCTTGAATAATTAGGATTGATGCTCTGTAATATAGCAATTATACACCACAATCATATATATATATATATATATATATATATATATATATATATATATATATATATAGATAGATATTGAATGTACATATATATATATTCATATTGAATCACCATTCAATATTGAATCACCATAATTGGCTGAATTGTCCCTATGATGTTAAGCATTTTGTTTGTTTATAAAATTTGGTATTATTAATAAAACTTCAACAAATAACTCTGTGTAGAAGTCTATACCTACATTTCAAAGTATATCCTTCAGCGGAATTTCACAATAGTGTCATAGATACGAAATCAAAGAGTATGAACATTTTAAAGCATTTGTAACATTGGCTAAATGTACGCTCCTGTTAGTAATGTGTAAGTGTCATTTCTTTCAGAAAGGTGAGCAGCTTTTCATGATCCCACCCTGATGATCTCTCTAGAACGTACGTCTCTGGCTGCCACTGGTAAGCCCAGGAGGCAGCTGTGCCAAACTACTCACAGGCCTGACCACATTCCACAGGCTCTCTGCCTCCATGTCTGACTCCTTTGCCAGCACTGCTTGTTCCTGGCACCTCCTTCTCATTTCCGTTTCATACAGGAAGCTGCTTCTTCAGCATGTCTTCCCTGGTCCTCCCCAAGACTGAAGAGGGGCTTTGCCCATTTATTCTTGTCGATCCTCTCGTTTACTACTGTCTTGGCATTGACTGTTTACGTGAATGTCTCCTTCTTTAAATGTTAAGCTGTTCCAAGGCAAAAATTCTGCCTTATTCATCTTGTATCTAAACACTTAACGCTGTGCTTGACATACTCAACATTTATTAAAGGGACGAATCAATGAATAATGTATGAATGAATTGCATAGTTTCTCATCAAATCCCCTCTGTGAAAATGAGTGAACAGGACGGAATGACACTACATGGTCTCTGCTGAGGGTCAGGATGACAGTTTTGCTTCTCTCCGATCACTTCTTTTCCCCCTGGGGTTCAGGGGAGGGCAGAGTTCAAGATCAAAAACTCTGGAGTCAACACCAGGGTTGAAATCCCAGCACTTCCAGGTATCCACTCTGTAGTTTTGAATAAGTAATTTTACGTTTTCGAGTTTCAGTGTCCTCATCTTTAAAACTGGAACTGTACCACCTACCTCGTCAGTACTGTTGTGAGAATTATGTGAAGGAATATAAGATTAACTGTTTTACGTAAAGTCCTCAATATGCACTCAGCATTTAAAATCACCTCAACTCATTCTGAACTCTGCTGTTAGATTAAACTTTCAAAATCTGTTCCTGGATATTTCATCCCTATGTTCAAAATGCCCTTTCATCTTCTACTGGTCATTCTGTGTCCTCTTCAGCATACCATTATTCCTAGGACACTTGAGCACATGCTCCCTCCAAACTTAGTGGGGGACCTTGTACTCGCCTCCCTCTGGTCTTACTTCCAAATGAAGGCTCACGTGTGATTTTTTTGCCGCCATGTTCTCAGCTCTGTGCACAATGCCTGGCCAACAAAATGCTCACATGAATTTCAAATAAGTGCATGAATGAATTCTTCCTTTATTTCTCCTTCTCACAATCCTTTGAGGCCCATGTCAGGTGCCACTATGATTATCCTATCTGGCCATACCAAACTACTCACATCAATATCTCACACTTACTCTCCCTTTCTATAAAAGCTTTTGGACTTGGAGTCAACTCCTTTTGACTCCTCCCCACTTTGAAGCCCATGGCATTGTATTTTTACCCCAATTATGTACTTGCCTTTTTTTTACCTTACATCTTATTTATTTGTATATCTGTATCATCTACCTTTTAGAATGTATGTGTTTCCAGGGATTACATCTTTTTTATTTTAGTGGTTTCTGTATCTGTCAAGTACAATACCTTGCATGTAGTCACTGATAATTGATATTTGTTGGGTTGAATCTATTGAACTTGTTATAAGACTAAATCCTTCTTTAATACCACAGAGCATTACCCATATCATATCCTGTAGTTAGATGTTAACTCAGTTTTACAAATTAAGACACAGAGAAAAAATAAATTATGTAACATGGGACTTTTGATATAAACTAAGGAAAATTTGTCTTTGCAATTTCCACAGTCAAGGGGGATATACTTGGATTCATTTATTGTACAATTCAATTTCTCATACCTACATGGACATACGTTCATATTTTATATTTCTCTCCAACAATCTTGTTACTTTATTGTCCAGACAATTGTGACAATCTATCTATATTCCCAAAACCTTACTTTCCAAAATTCTCAGTGCTTTATCTTCTGTGCTCTGAGATGAAGACAAAGGATAACACATGATCTTTAACAGCCTACCTGAACCTACTAAAACTGATATTAATATAATACCTTTTCCTTGTACACTTCTATAATTTGATCCTCACAAACATGCAATGAGCCATTTAAGGCAAATGCTATTATCCCTGTTTTGCAGATGAGGAAGCTGAGACAATTACATGAAAGGCTAATAATACTCAAGGTCATTCACTTGTTAAGTGAAAGAGACATGACTCAAGTCCAAGCTGTCTAACCTAAATTTCTTTCTATTCCATTCAAATGTTTCTCTACGAATGGTCAACAGCAACAGTGAGACGAGAAAGGTAACAAGGAATGAAAAAAAAAAATACAGGAGTATTATAAGAGTGATGGGAATTTAGTTAGATTAATTTAGGGATATGGTAATTTAAATATTCTAAGATGTTGTATGTGGAAGGGAAAGTTCAGTTTTGAAGATGGTGGTCTGCACATAACAATGAATGTTACAAAACTGTCATTCAAATTTGTGAAGGAGAGCATGCATTCTCAAATCGGAAATCTGAAAACTGAAATCTGTAAAATCAATATGCAGTCTTATTTAAAGACTCAGACATGTAATAGAACTCAGGTTTATATCAGTCATTTTTAAAGGTTAAAAATGGAAGAACAAAATAGTTCATGATGCTTCCTGCTCAAAATTGTCCTTTACATGAAATGTTCATATTTGGTATAGAGTGAAATTACCACTACCCTCTGCCACATATAACTGAGTACATCGTTTTCCCCCAAATGAAAATATTATTTTTTTTAACAGATTATGTTTCTATAAAAACAATTTAAGCACTATGGAAATTATAGAGAAGGTTGAAAAAAATCACCTCCAACCTTACTTCCCTACTCACATGCATGTTTCATTAAACACATACAAAAAACTTTTTTTTTTTTTAAACAAAAATTGAATCATCTCGTGCATGCTGTTTTGTGCTGCTTCCCCTTCCCCTGGATCTCTTTAACATCCTTCAGTGAATGAAGCGCAATGTCTGGCACCTGCATTCCTTCAGCTCTTTACATATTGAGTCAAAAACAGTAGAGCCCAAAGAAACCACATGTGTCGAATCTCTGACATGTGAATTTAACCCAGTGTGGGTTGTTATGAATATGGTTATTTTCTGATGACAAAATTGCTGGGGATTAAATTTAAAAGCACTAAGCACGCTGATAAATATAAACTTCTCATGACAGATACTCTGAAATGTCAATAAAAAATTTCCCAGAGAAGCAAAAAGGATACTCTCCTAGAATATATTAGGAAGAAAATAAATGGTAATTCCTGGTTTGTTCATGTCAAAAGAGCGTTAACTAGATGCTACCTAACATATGAACTCTCATCAAAATATACAAAACTACAACTTGATTCAATACATACATCTATAAATATAAAGTCTTGTCCAATTTGTTTGAAATTTGCACACTTTATGGGAAGTAATTCACTACACTCAAGAAAACCGGTATTTGTTTATGTTTCTTTCAAAATGTTAAATATTGTCCAATTATTATAATAACTCTTTAGGGACATGCTTCAGAAGGTGAAGAGGAAGACCACGGACCAGGACAATATCTTATAACCAGCAGTAGGGTTATCAAAAGGTCTTTTGCCTGCTATCCTCATTGTGAGAGAAAATTAAAGTATATCTAAGACAAAGTCTCTCAAAGAATTTAAATTAATTTGGGAATTTTAATTAAAGTCCGTAAAGATCAATCAATTCATCATGTAAATAAAGGGAAATTCAGGTAATTAGTGAATATTTTAAATTAAATCATTTTAATGAAATGTAATTATTGCTTTTAAGTATGAGGCATTTTTGGCATGATATTAAAAAGTATTAAAAAGAAAATTACAAGAATATCTCAGTCACACAGCAAAGATCTTCCTAAAACAACAACAAAAACAAATAAACAAACAAACCATGCCTAATTCCAAGAAATTTGGTAAAACAAATGTGAAAACAAATTTAAACAGTTAAATTGATGAGAGAATCAGTATTGAGAGGAAATCACTAATATGATACTTTCCTAAAAAGAACTTTTTGACTTGTTTCTTTTGAAAGTTTAAATTTTGAACTGTAAGATTAAATTGATATAAGAAATATACATATAAAATAAGTAAATATTTGGAAATAACTTTAAAATAATTAATTATAATTGAAGTAATAAATGAATTATGATGTGTCCAAATTATCTTCAATTTTGAATTACTAAATGTGTCTAACATTTGTCCCAGTGATTACTGAGCATTTCAACAGATGGGCCATTAAGTCACCATGAAGAGGAAAGAACAATATCTTCCTTTGCCTTAAGGTCCAATCTTCTTTAAGGCCAGATTTCTGGATCTCTATGAGGTAGCCGCGATGGGGCAAAGCCAACTCCAGAGAAATAGACCCTGAAACTCTTCCCTGAATAAGCTACTACGTAGCCGAGCTGTTGGGCCAGGGTCAAAAATGATCAGGTGCCTGAACAGGAAAATATTTCTTTTTTCTTTGTTATACACGATTGCTGTGTTCCAGCCAAACAACACATACATAAAGTAGAAAAGTGTTTTTCTTAATGCCGTTGTTAAAGTGAACACCTTGAAAATGCATTCAAACATGAATGTTGTCTAAATGTTTTAGAACCAGTTTTACAAAATCATTTATATAGTAATGTAAATTCTTCCTTATTTTCCAAGTGTCTGAATTTAACCTAGCAAGTGCTTATTTATTCTCCTCTGTTTGGAAGTTAATTACATGCCTATTTCCTGCACTGGTTAGTTAGCTCTTTGAGGGTAAGGTCCATGCCTTCTCATCTCTGTGGTTCTCAGCATATTCAGCGCAATTTCTTTACACAGCACTTACCTGGATTGACCTCTCAGCAGAGTTCAACACTCTGGATCAATTTTCTCTTCCGAACTCTTTTCTGTGGGCTCCTCTCTTGGTTTTCTTTCTATGACCCAGCCTACTCTTTCTCAGCCTCTTCTTCTTGCTCCTCTTCATCTTCTGACCCTTAGGTAGTGGAGTTTCTCAGAGCTCTGTCCTGCAACTTCTTTCCTGCTCACTCTATACACATTGTCCTCAGGCAATCTCATGTACTCACATGGCTTCAATTACCATCCGTAAAAGCAAATCTGAAATTTATATCTCCAGCTCAGACCTCTTTTCTGAGCCCCAGATCATGTTTTCAAATGCTTACTTGTCATCAACAATTGAGTGTCTCACAAGCACCTTAAAAGCAACATGCTCAAAGTGAGTTCATCCGACTTTCCCAGAATTTGTCTTCCTGGTCCAGCTTCCTCAAAAATCCACCATCCATCCAGTTGCCTAAGCCAGAAATGTATGAGTCTACCTCAATACTCACATCTAAGCTAAAATCCAGGTCCTACTGAGCCTATATTCTAATTTTCTAGAATCTATCCACATCTTTGGATCTTCTCAACAATGTCCCTAGTCCAAGCTATCGCTGTGACTGCTGAGAAAACCTCATAACAGTCTCTCTGTTTCTACTTTTGCCTCTCTTCAAATGGTTTGCCATACTCCATCCTGAGATTGGTTTTCTCAGAAACTCCTGTTTAACAACTTTCTCTGGTTTCCCATTGCACTTGAGATAAAATACAACATCCACATCATGGCCTATAAAGCCCTGTACCATCAGCCTCCTGACTAGCTCTTAGAGACCTCATCTTATGCTTCTCCTCATTCTGCTTTTCCTACTCCTCGACGGCTCCAACATCTCTCAGAATTCAGGACCTTTGACCCATTATTGATTTCTTGTCTAAAAGGCTCTGTCTCCTTTCTCTTTCTCTCTTCTAGCTTAACATTAATTTTTCTTTTCGTTCTTTCTCTCTCCCTTTCTTTCTTTCTTTCTTTCTTTCTTTCTTTCTTCTTTCTTTCTTTCTTCTTTCTTTCTTTCTTTTCTTTCTTTCTTTCTTTCTTTCTTTCTTTTCTTCCTTCCTTTCCTTCCTTCCTTCCTTCCTTCCTTCCTTCCTCCTTCCTTCCTTCCTTCCTTCCTTCCTTCCTTCCTTCCTTCCCTTCCTTCCTTCCTCCTTCCTCCTTCCTTTCCTTCCTTCCTCCTTCCCAGGTGTAGAGCATAGTAGTTAGACACTTATATCATTTAAGAAATGATCCTCCTGACTAGCCTAGTGCCCACCTGGCACTATACAGAGTTATTATAATACTGACTATATTCCCTATGCTTTACTTTACATACCCATGACTATTTTGTAACTACCAATTTGTACTTCTTAATCCCTTCACCTTTTCACCATGCCCCCCAAAACCCCTCCCATCTGTCACCCTGATAAATCTAGTGTCCATTTGACACCATACATGTACATAATTACTATACTACTAACTATATTCCTTATGCTATACCCTACATCGCCATGACTACTGTGTAACGACCAATTTGTACTTCTTATTCCTTTCCCATTTTCATCCACCCTCTCAACCCATCTCCCATCTGGCAACCATCAAAATGTTTCTATGAATTTGCTTCTGTTTTGTTTGTTTAATTTTGCTCTTTAGATTCCACATGGAGGGTATTGTGCTAAGTGGTAGGTCAGACAAATACAGATAACAATGTGATTTTGCCTAACATTAATTATTACTCATTCTTTACTTCTTTGCCTACATGTCACTTTCCTCATGACAATCTTTCGTCTTTGTTTTTCAGATCAGGTAGGCCCGTGATAAACTTTTATTTCAATTTTTCCTTATCTTTTATAATCTTCCCCATATTCCCTTACCTTTATAATTATCATTCATTACATGCACCTTTATCTTATTGATGTGATTCTCCCCATGTTAGATAGTAAGCTCCCTGCAGGCAGAAGCCATCCAGGTTTTCTTCACTGATGCATTTAGTGTGTCCAACACAATGACTGATACTTACATCTAAGTACTGAAAATATATTTTCAGGACAAGTGAAGGAAAAAATGCATGAACAGAAGCTGTTCAAGAAGTATTATTGGATGAACAGGTGTGTTCCCCACAATGTATTAGGCAAATCCGTTTTTAAGTATATTACCAATATATAGTTTTGGAAGAACCAAGGAAATGATCAGTTATATTTTATCCTTATTCTTGTTTCCACAAACGATTTAATGTGACTGCTTCAGTAATATTAATTCCAGATTCAGTAATACAACTTATGTGCTGAAGAGAAAGTGGAAATTTTTAAACAAATACTAAGATAGTCTAACTTGCTCATTACTGGTGGACAGATAATTGCAAAGAAAAGATTTATTATTGCAAAAATTGCTTCATTATCTTCAACTGTTCAGATAAAAGAACACATCTGTTCAGATCTAAAAAGGCACATTAGAAACATACATTTAGTTCTAATGTTAAAAGAAATTGCTTCAAGTAACTCAGAAAAAAAAAATCCAGTTTACTTCCTTGCTTTTACTGGATCATTAAATATTAGAGTTTCAGAAAATGGTATATTTTCTATAATACATATCCATGTATGCATAAATATAACCTGTGACATTTATCAAGCAAAAATTTAGTGTGATAGAGAAAAATTATATGAACTGATTTATCTAGGTATTTTCTTCATCTTTATTTTAAATGGTTAGAGTTGAGCTATTTTTCTCAGATAATAAGCATACATATAACTCCCAATTAACAAAATTCTTATTCAGAAGAAAGATTCAGCTGGCTTATTTATTTTTCCTATGAAAACAGAAAAGAGGTAATGTGATCAGCCTGTTTTTTAGTAAATAACATTTCTCAACTATTACACAGAACTTCAATACTTTCTGAAATCATGGAAACACTTCATTTAAAAATTGCTGAACCTGACTCATTTAAGATCTAAATATATATGTAAGGTCAACAGAAATTGAGCTGAATTTATCTCTTTGGTAGCTAAAGGTCTATATTGGAACTTGTGCTCTATAATAGGTAAACATCAGAATAGGAAGGTGGGAGTTTAGAGAATTTTATTGAAAAAAAGTCACTTTTAGTATTTATATTTTCCATTTATATATTTTTCACAGAAGTTTCAAGCACTTAGCATTTGTTTTTGGGCATGGGCCCTGAATACATTTAGAGACAATCTTTTTCTTTTCTTTTTTTTTTTTTTTTTGGCTGAGATGAACAGTAGGAATCACAAATCATATCCTCATGTAAACTTTTAACAAAAAAAAGCAATAAGTCCACAACACTCACACATTATAAAGCGAATTTTGCGTGTGAAAATTGGGCACTAGCACATTTTCAAAACACTTAAGAGCAAAAGATCAGTTCTAAAGTTTTGGAGTGGAAGACTGATACTTGGTCATACTACAGAATGCCAGTAAGAGCAAGGTAGCAGAATTCCCACTTAAAGTCATGCAAATATCTATGGGGACTTAATACTTAAAATCATGAACTTGAGTCAGATATGAATACTATTGTACACTGGGTGATTTTCAGTTTCATTTTTATACTATGTATTCAAATAGTTACTATTAGATCTTGAACTCACTTCCTCTTCCTTCCAACCCTAGGGAGTAAATCAAGAGAAGTATTTCAGTTTACTTATTGGAAGCCATTTTCAACTCCTACTCACCAACAGATTAGAACAGGTTAAACAGGTATTTTATAGAAGTATTAAAGTGATAAAGCCAAGTATCAATCACTTTAACTGTCAAAACCATAACATAGCTTCACATAAGGATTGGGGAAAGGTGTATTAGTCACATCAGGAGAAGGGGCAGCTCTGTGGGCATGACTCAGAAGGTATTACATGCCTACATCACCATGTACATACAGGTTGTATTTTAGAAGCAAATCTTTCCTTTGATGATCATTTATTTATGTAGCACATTTCCTTTCATAGGCTTTCAAGGAGGCACTTCTGAAACAGGGATCACATAATTTGCCTCTGGTGGAAATACACACTAGCTCTGTGTCAGGAGCCACTGTTTTCCTTCAGTATCTTGTCCCTACCCTACTAAAAGATCTTAGCTGAGTCATAAAAGCAGAGAATTTCACAAGTATGATCCACTTTAGTGGTCATCTGGTCCAAATCCCGTACTTTACAGATGAATCTATGTGAGGACCACAAAGGCTCAGGGAGTGGATCCAGGACACTTAACATGTTTATTAGCAAAAACAGGACTTGAACGCTGGGCTTCTCATTCCCAAAATAGGTCTCTGTCACCTTGAACAGTTGTCTCTACACGCATTTTCACAACTTTCATGTTTCAAGGAAACATATTTAAAGTTCAGAATTAATATACATCTGCCAAAATTTATTTTGCCAGGGGAGACATTAAAAATACATCCATCACATTTACTACTACTATTATTTAATAGAAGTAATGGCATTTTGACACACAAAAGAGGAAGAGAATACAATAAAAATAACAGGGAGTGTTCTAAATTAAATAAATTTGACTTTATGGAAATCTCACTATATTGTCTTTGTTTTGCTCATTTTTGTTGTGGGCCAGTGAACACTTCATTATAGATCACATTTTGTCCTTACTATTGTGTCCTTGTTTTCAAGCTCTGTCTCCATTTTACACAAGTAGAGAATTCCCTTCTGGGAATAAACTTAAACTCTAGGTTTAAATGATTGTTAAAACTGACTTTTCTTCACCTCTTTCTCTTTTCCTTATTCAACTTGATGAGCTGATACAACCTTCTTATTTCTGAATGATAACACTTCTCCTGGTTTAAGCAGTTTTGTGAAAAGTTAGGGTACACTAGGGGACTACCAGCCACATACAGTTACTATGCAATTCAAATGTGGCTCATCCAAGATGAAATGTACTGAAGACGTAACATAGATACTGGATTTTGTACAAAATAGAACACAAAATGTATATAACCAATGTCGCTTTATTGATTACTTGTTGAAATGATGATATTTTGAATATATTCGATTATATTTAATGTATGATTAAAACGGATTTTTGTATCTTGAGTTTTACTTTTTTAATGGGGGTACAAGACAACTTAAAGTTACATGATATAGCACAGATTCCGGCTGTTACATGACGTAACACAGATTGGACAGCGCTGGCCTATGGAATAAGTGCTGTGGCTGAAGTTCTCAGGTTTCCCACTTCCTCCCCAGCTGTCCCCACTGCTGTCCTCAGAGATCACACGTGGTTTAGTCTCCTTTCTCACAGAATGACCACAACCTAACAGCACAGCGCACATTCCATATCTGGTGAGACGATGGTTCAGAAGGCTTCCCTCACGATGGTTCAGAAGGATTCCCTGAGCATCACTATAGAAGGAATCCTGCTCCTCAGTGAATGATTTTAGGCAAGAGTAAATTCTGCCACTCCCACTCCTATAAGATCCAAAGTGCTAACACAGAGAGAAGCACTAGGTTCTCTGAAATGCCAGGGGCATCTAAATAAATTCAGGTGCTTATGCATATAGGTTCCTTAACGTAGTCTGTCTATCCTGTAGAATACAAATAGGAAGTCGTACCTCTCTCCTGGAAGCCTTTATTATACTCTCCATATTAGTAAACAGAGCACACAGGCAGAAACATTCTGAAAAAGCAAATCGAAAAAGAATGAGAATCCAAAAACATTTGGAGTGCTTCACACCATTGCATTTTTGTTCTTCCATTTTCCTAAATTAAAGACATAATCCATGACAACAAATTGAGGGATTTTCCCTGTAATTTGAGAGTGACCACAGCCACTGTTGCTTTTCTCTAAATTTTGATAAACTCAACCTTTTTTCAATTAGTAGAACCTACTGACGTTAATGTGTAACAGTAGATTACTTTTTTCTCAACGTGTAATTCCATTCTCTGGGTGGGTCATAAGCTGCAGTTTTATAGGTTGAATGGCTAGTCTATGGCATCACAGAATTATTCAACACAGTTTTTGATGATAACCTTACTCTACCTTCCAGGTATACTGCAGCTGACTACAAAATGAGACTGTCTGGATGCATTGTTTAAAATGTCTCCCATGACTCACTGGTCCATGGCATCTGTCCAGATAAAATGGTAATCTCCAAGTTGGCAAGGCCACGTTTTTGTATGTATTTTCTGAAAGACTTCATAGACATGGCTATTGCCATGAATTTTACATAAGGGGGAAAATGTCCAGCCACCATCATTCCACACCTGGATTACTGTAACAGCCTGTGAGTTGGCTTCTCTTCTGTCCCTTTGCAAACTTAATCCATCCTGTATATGGCTGCCAGATGAGTCTTGTGATATTTTATCTTTTTCATCATATCAAAACCTACACAATATGATAACTTACAAGGACTAGCACATCTGGTGTAATCTCTATATGACATCAGAGTCTTTCACATATAAACCCTTTACCTACATCCAGTCTTATTTCCTATAACTGGAACCTCTCCCTATTTTAATCACTCCCTATGATCCTGAACCTTCTACCTTCATGTGTCTGTTCTTGTACTTCCTACTACCAGCCTTGCCAGCACCCCTGCTCATTGACTATTTTCTAGGCAGTTCTCAAGTCCTCCTTCCACAATGCTTCAGTCTCCCACAGATCTCTTTGTTCTCTTCCCACTAAATTATCCACACCCCTGACTTCTTCCCTCTTGGTTCCCCACCAGTTAGTCTTTCCTCCCTGGCTGGATTGTAAATTCCTTGATATTGCACATCAAACTCAGCATAGTTTTAGGCCCACATATTATGTCACGGTTAAGAGCTGGGATGTGTGTTCCCATTGACCTGCTTCTGAAATTCTAGCTCTAAAACTTACCTGCCCCCTGCAAGGCACCATTTTGTTGTCTATGAAACCCTGACAATAGGACCTAATATATGGGTGCTGTTGGGTTACATAGGATGTCCATCACAGGCTTCCTATTTTTCTCTAAGGGAAGGTCTTCACAGAGGAGGATTAAGAGAACTGTGTGAGGATACTTGGTAAGTAGTAAGGAATGAACTGAACATACTATAGAGGGGAGACTAGGTACAGAAACAAAAGTGATGGATGTGGATAACAAATGTGGATAAACAATTTATTTTTCATAGAGTTAGCTTTCATTATACCCAGTACATTATACTCCTTTTAGTGTATGTCACTGGCATTTAGTTCTTTTATGTAGCTTTTTAAAAAACCTAATATTATCATTTTTCTGTTTAAAAACCTTGGAAGGGTTTTCATTGCCTACAAGATAAAAATCTAAATCCATTAGATCTATGTGACCTGACCCCAACCTACTTCTCTAGTTCTATATCCCGTGTCACCTCTACATGATATTCTGTGCTCCAGCTGAAAAAAACTATCTTTTCCTGAAAAATTATATTTTTGACCCTGCATTCTCTTTCTGCATCGAATTCTCTTATTTCTTCCTCTCTTTCCTTCATTCTGTCCTTGGGACCATCCAACTAATCCTTCAAGTTTTGACTTGGTCTCATCTGTGCCACAGATGAAACTTTCCTTAACTTTCTCAGGATAATCAGATATGACTGAGTATAAAATGAACTTCCCTCTCAAAATCATCTTTCAAAACAGAGAAGTGGCACCTTAATCCTTTATGAAGTATCTTGTATTATAGGACTTCTTTCCATTTCTCCTTTGAATAACAATTTGTTTGGGGAAAATCGTATTAAACAGAAATGACTGCTATTGGTACTTAAAGATGTCCCTGATGAAAATGGTTAATAAAACTGGCAAATGCATGTTCATAGATTTTAAAATTTGTATTTTCCAATGTAATATCATACCTGAAAAACCATTACTGAGAATAAGTTTTTTTAACAATCACTTAAAATGTAATGTAGAAAATGGTTATAACGCGCAGATACGAACAGTGTAAAACACAGTGTAGCTAAATTAACGTCTTATTATAAATAGTTTTTATAATCCAGTCAACAAATTAAATAGTGGGAACTGTTCTTAACTTGTTCATCATCATCCTAACATTTTCTTAATTCAAGTTGGTCAGAAAACACTGTTTTGCTCTTTTCATTGTTTCTTTTTTTCTTATCTTCCTATCGTGAAAATGGGGGAATAATCTTACAGTTTGGGCACCCATATTGGGACATGGATGATACTTGCTCCCTTCTCTGTGCTATCCTGACAATGAGTTGACTCCATTGTATTATAATTATATTTTTTTTCCTGCCTGTCTTTCCCAAAGACTGTGAATGCTTTCAGCACAGGGTCACTTCCTTTACCATCTTTCTGTCCTGAACCTCTAAGCTAAAGCCTGGATCAGATAGTTTTTCATAGAAAGGGAAAATAAGTGGAATCTTAAAAAAATAGTTCATTAAGACTTAGTACAATATTAAAACTATATGCTTTTATTTCAATGTTTTGTAACATTGTGCAATCTAAAAAAAAGTAAACCTAAGTTTTATTACAACCATTTGCAATGAGTGCTCAGGAAAGTTTGCTAAATGAATGAGTGCATGAATTCTACCTTTTCTGAATCACATCATAGGTATTTGATTATAAAACACACTTTTTTTCATATTTTAACATTTCAGAAACCAGGGTGTGTCTTACATTTTATATAATAAGAGAGCAGTGCCTCATCATTTAAGTGGTAACTCCTTTTTTTTTTTTTTATGGCACATACAAAAGGGTATTTCTTACAAGAGGTGAGTGTCTACAGACAGCAAAAGCTATGACTTGTTTATCACTTTTTATGTAGGAGGCACAACAGTCTTTCTCCGTATGTGATGTGATTGTTATTTTATAGATGAGCTCCCTAAGGTGTAGAGAGAATGCAGAACTTGACTTAAGATTGCAGCTGGCACCACATGTTCTGCCTTTTGGAGGAAAGATTGCTTGACTCTTGAAAGGGGACTGAAGATAATATGAGAGTTTTTACTTCAGTTCTCTAGGTTTATGCTATGGTTATCATTTGTAGTACTTGTGAAGGACAATAACTGAATTTGTTATAATAATTCATCTAGGATAGCAACTATAAGTAACTTTTACAAGTAACATTTTCAAGCTATTTGTGTACTTGGTAAAAACATGTATTTCTAAATTATCATATTTTCATTTGGAAACTAAAAGAAGACAATTCCCTGCTAAATACCAGAGAGAAAAAACTAAGATAGATATCGCTTGGCTCCCTGATTTAACCCAGTTTTCAAAACAACTCCATTGCTATGAATTAAGACATTAAAGTCAATACAGTATCCCTCACCCGTACTCATAACTGTAGAAGCCTCCCCTAGATATGCCTTATCCCCATAGAAAAGAAACAACAGCAATATATATTAAGTGTAAACTTTTAGGTATCTTACTTTGAAGGTGACGCTAGAATGTTCTGTGACAATAGAAATGTTAAAGACTCTAGATCGCTTTATGTATGTGCATGTATATATGTATATGTGAGGGTTTACATTACATACATTTTTTTCATTCTATAAATTTTCATTGAGCATTACTATTATAAGCCAGGCTCTCTGTAGGTCTACATACATTCATAATAGAAAAAACAATGCAAAGTCCTTTCTCCATGAGTGCCCTTTGTCTAAAGGGGAAAAAAGAAAAACACATTAAAAAAACACATAATTGCAAATTATAGGAAAAAAAGATAGAAAAAAAGAAAAGGATGCTAAATGTGAAGTGTGAGAAATCTGGCCTCTCCTCGTATTATAGGAACCTGAAAATGTTCAACCTTTGAATTAAACTAAGTCGATGTTCAATGATTGTAACTGTGCTTAGTGGAAACAAACCAAAGTAAACCAAGTTGGGATCTCTTAGGGTGTAATTTAAGACGTAGGAGACATTTAATGTTGCAGTGAAGGTGATCATGAAGTAATCCCAGAGAGGGGAGACAGAGTTTTAATTTAAATACGCAGAAATGTAATCAGCAGAATGGATTGGGAGATAGACACAGTGACCAGAAAGGGCAAGAATTATCACCAAATGCTGTCTGGGAAAGAAAACTGTCTTGGATAAGGGAGCTTGAGGATTATAGTTTCCTTGACAAGGTTATCTCCATAATACAGGGTGAGAAAACTTAAAGCTGCCTTGGCTGAGAGAAACTTTTTAAGTTCACGTAACTCTCTGTTCAGCAGCCATATGAATATTGGCTTACCCTGAGGCTGTGGTTGTCAGCGAGGATGATGTGTTCTCCAGGAGATGTTTGACAGTGGTAGGAGACAGTTTGGTTGTCACAATTGAAGCAAGGGGGCCATTACTGGCATCTGGTGGGAAGAGGTCGGAAATGCTACAAATATGTCACAAGGCGTAGATAGGATAGGCCTCCACAACAAAGAATTATCTGACCCAAAATGTCAATAACACAATAACATAGAAGTTGAGAAATCCTGCTTGATTGTAAGAAGGACTCTCAGCACTAATAAATACGAGAGAGAGAGAGAGAGAGAGAGAGAGAGAGAGAGAGAGAGAGAGAGAGAGAGAGAGAATGAGAAGTACGCTGTACTTTCAATGTACAACTGCTCCTGCTGGGATTTCTCTAGAGCTGGATGGGAGTGGTCCCTGTCTGACAGTGAGCCAGAAGGCAAGAACCTCAGTCCTACAACCTCAGGGAACTGAATTGTGCCAAGGAGAATGAGTTTGGAAGCAGAATTCCCCCCAGAGCCTACAGAAACGAACTCAGCTTGACTGACACATGAGTTCAGAGTTGTGATACTCTGAGCAGGGAATCCAACAACACCATACCATATTTCTGACTCACAAAAATGTGAGCTAGTAAATAGGTATTGTTTTGAGCCACTAAGTTTGTGCTAAGTTGTGACACATTAATAGAAAACTAATACAATGTGTAAGCAGCTGATACATAGTCTGGCACATTCATATATCCATTTAGACAGAACGTTCCCCTTGTTAGAGTCAAGCTTGTGATGTTCATTAGTATTTTCCTAAGCATCCACATAGTAACAGAAACTTGGCAGCCTTCAGTAAATATCAGTGGACTCACTCATTTTTCTTGGCTTCATATTTTTTCCTTTATTGTCAAAGAACACATTGGAATTTTATGTGTACAAACATACGTATATTTGCACTATCTGTGAACTTGTTTAATGTGAACCTGAGTCAAAGAATTGAGGCCGAGTTGGTCGGGCCTAAAAATATAGGTTTCTTGTGAGATGATGTATGTTCAAAACCTCGGACAAAAGTGAATTAGTCATGGCAATCAGTAGCCTTATACACATAAATTTATATCTAATGTCATAGCTAATGACATAGCTACTGTCATAGTGAATGTCATAGCTCATGTTAAGTGTCAGCTTGGCTGGGTCACAGTGCTCAACTATTTGGTGAAACATTATTCTGGATTTTTTGTGAGAGTGCTTTTGGATGAGATTTACATCTAAATGTGTGACCTGAGTAAGCAGATTTGCCCTTCATAATGTGGGTGAGCCTCATCTAATCAGTGACAGTCTTGAATAGAACAAAGTGCACCTATTTTAAGCCTTAATTGAGTGCATTAGATTACATGACTATTATGAACTTCTAAAGATTTTATTATTTTCAATCTTAAAAAAAATACTTGTCAAAAATATATTAATTCTTTGCCAAATCCAAACTTTAGTTTCATGAAATGTGATAAATTAGCACATGCTAATTTATTTTTGCAAAACATTATTACAAATGTGAAATATACAATTTCATTATTTATGAATTGCAAGTGACTCCTTGGTCAGGCTCATTAGAAAAAGTAGCATTTGAAAAGGTGAATTAAAAGATAAAGGAATTCAAAAAGCAGAAAGAAATACAATTTTCATTTTTTCACTGTTTTATAGAGACAAATAATGCAAATGAAATAAGCAGTGTCTAGTATTGGAAAGAGGTTGAGAACTGAAGCTGATTTCTTGGTCTATCTTCTATCAATCAGGATGCTTTCAGCTATGGTAGCAAAACCTCTCTCTCAAGCTGGTTTAAACAATAGGATATTTATCATCTTACATAAGCAGAATTCTAGAGATAGAAAGAGCTTCATCACAGTTTCTGTTTATGAGTGTCATCAGGGAGAAATGTTATCATCATGGATCCAGGTTCTTTCCATCTCTCACCTCTGCCAGATTTAGTGTTTCAGCTTTACTCTCATGCCCGTTTCCTTTACATTTGCTAGATGGCTGTCCACAGGTCCATGTGTCACATCCACACTCAAAAATGCCCAGAGGAAAAAGAAAATAATTCCTTCTCTTGTCTCTTTTTTTAGGGGTGAGGAAACTCCATGGGAAGACCTCTGGCAGACCATGTGGGTCCTTAAGCTTTTCACGCTTTCCTTCTAGGAGCTTGCGTCTTTTCCTTCTTTCTTTCCTCTTCGTTCTTTCTTTCTTTCATTTTTCTTTCTTTCTTCTTTCTTTCTTTCTTTCTTTCTTTCTTTCTTTCTTTCTTTCTTTCGGATATGACCTCCAACTAGAATTTATTTTACTTTTTTCTCTTGTTTACTATTATTTTATATTAATTTCAGGTGTATAGCATAGTGGTTAGACATTTGTGTAATTTAAGAAGTGATCCCCCTCAATAGTCTAGTACCTATTGGCAGTATACATAGTTATTTCCATATTATTGACTATATTCCTTATGCTTTACTTTACATCTTTATGACTATTTTCATTTTCTTCTAAATTCAATGAAAAAGGTTGTATTAGGGGATTGATTATAGGCAGCTAGTCACTGAATTGGGTAGACCGGTTAGGAATCTGTTATCTAGGACAGAGATGATATGTTGGGACTAGGAGACAGGCATTAGATTTAAGCAGATGAAACACAAATACACAGAGGGTGCCAAGAAATGTATACACATTTTAAGAAATGAAAAACTATTAAAATTGTAATATGCAATATATACCGATAACAAAAGATGAATACAAGTCATGTTTGACTTCTGCAATTACAAGAGGTGCTCAAAGTGGTTCCCATCAGCATTCAGACACTTCTGATGATGGCGAACTAATGCTTGAGCAACATTGACCAAAGTGTCCACTTGTATACATATTTTTGGCACCCCGGTATTTCATGCGAAGAAACAAAAGGAATTCATGATTGTTTTCTTTGTAGGGATGTGGAAAGGGGAAACTTCAGGGCAGACCTCTTGCATGAGTGTCTTGGGGAGTGGAGAGGTCATTTACTGAGAAGGTTAACACTAGAGAAAGAGCCTTTGAGGGAAAGGAATGTTGAAGACCAAGGAGTTGGTTTTTAAACATGTTACATTTGAAATATGCAAGTAGGTATTTCAAGTAGGCTGTCATTTAAGCAGGTCTGAAGTTCCAGGGAGAAGTGCAAGCTAGAAATAAAAATGTGGAGTTTCTCTTTTATAGATGGTATTCAAAGAGATGGGAGTGGATGAAAGTAGCTAGGAAATACAAGGAGAATAAAGATAAAGAAGACTTAGGGCTGAAGCTTATGGAATACCAGATAGAGAAGTTGACGAAGGAAAGTGAATAGGGGACATCACAATTAGCATGTTGCAAATGCCAAAAGAAGAGAGTGTTTCACAGAGACATTGTTCAATATTAGAAAGAAATAAAGGAAGAAGGAGGTAACAAAGGAAGGAAGGAGAAAAGAAAAGTAGGAAGGAAAAAAGATAAATTGACTCCTACCTAAAATATAAAATATATGACTCCCACTGATACTATTTGAAGCAAAAAGAGTGTTCATTCATGAGAACGCGTGGCTAAAGTACAGAGATCTCCACTACACTGTCTTGGGACTGCCTTCATTTCTGCCCAACCTGGCACTACCTGAAACTGTAAAATATTTAGAAACTGATCATTAAATGCATTTTGAAAGCTCTTTTGTGCTGTCTGTCTGCTTGCCTTTTATCTGATCTCTGCACCCAGTTCTGCGTTGGAACATGCACTAGTCAGAATGTCCATTATTATCACAAATAATGAATTAGATGACTCATGAAGTCTGTGTCTTCAAAGTCAGACTTTCAGAACAAAAATAAAAATTTCCATCATCTGAATGTCTGACATTATGTGGACGATGCTCAAACCCAAGGAACGAGCAGCTAATGACAGGACTTTAGGTACGAGGCACCGAGTGGGGGAGGATATTATAACATAAGGTATGAAATCATTTCTCATAGACAATTGCCCACACTGTTTCCGGCTTGAATAAATATAGAGATAAAATAATGCGGATATAACTTATTTTTTTCTCAAAAGTAGATTATGCTTTTGGAATTTAAAAGAACAGATGAACTATACCAATGATGATGAAACGGAAATAGTTTTATGTGGATAAATTTGATAACTTGAACTTATTTGTCTTTGAATGCGGACATTTCCTTCTCCATGTCCAACTGTACTCTCACTGCCCCCAAGAGAAATAGGTCAAGTTTCAGATCTTTTTCCCCCAAGTCCAAGGAAGAGAAGTGGCTACACAGAATAGTCCACAATGCCAAAGGGAAGAGTTCTTCCTGTACCTAATGCTGGAATATAGTGAGTATGGTTTCCCTGAGGAAATGAGGAACAAAGTACACCTTAGATGTTAAGACCATGAGTTTTAGTGTCGGAACAAACCAGTTCAAATCTCAGCTCCATACCTACTAGTTGAATAAATCAGGATACCACTTAACCACTTAAAGCTTCATTTTCCCTCACCTGTAAAATGGTGATAATAGTATTATCAGTGACAACTTGAATATCTGTGAATTATTGTGAATATTAAATGTGTTCATGCATATAAAGCAGTTCGCATTAAATGAATGTTATTCTTACTGCAATCATCATGACTGACAACAGCTCCGTTATTGCTAAACCTAGGTCAAGTGGAGAGGAATCCTAAGTTGTTGACCTTGACAATCTCCAACCATTGCCCTTTCTGATTGTGTTTGCTTTCTGAAGCTGGGAGGTATCCAGCTACAGGTGCATCTCTTTCTCAATCCATCACTGCCCCCACGGCTGCTCAATTTCTTTCCTGAGTGTTGGCATCGGGAAAAAGAGTGCTGTTGAATTGTCTTCATTTCTAGTTTATGTGAGCCTCTCTGGCAAAACAAAAGGAATTCTAATAATCCAACCCAGACCACTGAAATTCCACATGGGGGTTTGGGGTCAAAACCTCAGCCAGGAATGAAGTTTTTGCTAGCTCCCCATAACCCTTGGGTTACTGAGGGGTGGGGGGTTCAAAGAAAAGTATTCAAAATGCGTACGTGTCCTTGCCTTCCTTCTCTCCATATAAATAACCATCACTTCTTTTCCTAACAAAGTTTGCAAGTGACGTCTTCCATTTATCTACCAGATGCATCACTGCATCTACTTGATCATCAACCTGGTGTCAAGTATGGGAAGTATTCCGTTGGTGCAAAAGTAATTGCGGGTTTTGCAATTATTTAGATCCGTTTAAACTGCAATTACTTTTGCACCAACCTAATATATGTTTCAGCTTGGTTAATAGTCTCATGTAGCCAGGCACGGTATAATTAGTTAGTGGACCGTCCATTTTGAAGAGAACAGTTGATGCATTTAATTTCTCTGCCCAAAACGTTAACTAATTTTATATATCATATTATTTCAAACTTTTTAAAGCCTGATGATTTGATTATACTAGATCACTTGAGCCTTGAAACCACCTTGTGAAGTAGTAGGTGTTATTTTCATTTCTACTCATGACACTGATGGTTTGAAAGATTAACAGATTTTCCAAGAAAACACATGTGACATTAGATTGGTGCAAAAGTAATTGCGGTTTAAAAGGTTAAAAATAATTGCAATATCCACAATTAAGTTTGCACCAATGTAATAGATGAAACTGTCGATTGAACTCACGTGATTTTATTGCAAGGTCAAAATGCTTTCTACACTAAACTTTAAGGTGTTTGTCCCACAGGAATAGGAATAGGATGGGGCCCCAGTACTTTTTAAAAAGACTTAAACTCCTTCCTACAGCTTGAAATGTCCTATGCAATCTGTCCTACCAGGCTCTCTGTCCTCACTCAGTCCAGGCTACTTCTCAGTCACAGTAGCCATGCTGTTTATTGAATATCCAATACTCATTCCCACCTCCGGGCTGTAGCACTTAGTTCCAGTTACCTATTGCTGTACTACAAACTACCTCCAAAGTTGGTGGTACAAAACAACCATTTTTTTATGTTCTTGGGCTCTGCAGATCATAAATTTGTACAGGACAGAGCAAGAGAGCTTGTTTATGGTCCACGGTATATGGGTGACCAGCTGGAAAGACTCAAAGGCTGGGGGTGACTCTGGTATCATCTGGAGGTATCTCTACGTACATGTCTGGAGGTTGAAGCTGGCTATTGGCTGGGGACTCCTTTGTGGCTTTTGGCTAGAACACCTGCTATTTTTTTCCATGAGGCCTGGGTTTCCTCACAGTGTGGTAACTGGGTAATAAAAGCAAACATCCCAAGAGAATTGGAGGGACTTGCATAGCAATTTTATGACCTAGTCTCAAAAGTCACAGAACATCACTTCTCCCAGACTTCATTGGTCCACGCAGTCACAAAGGTTTGCTCAGGTTCAAGGAAGAAGCATCAGTGGCACGTTATCAGTAGAGCATATTGGGTGGGGTATATTGTCTTGGCCATCTTTGGAAAATATGGTCTGCTGCATACTTGCTACTTGCTTTGTCTAAATATTTTCTTCTGTTCTTCATGTTACTGGCTCTTTCAAGTGATTCCAGTCATTTAATAGGCACAAATATCACCACCCATGAAAACTGTATCTAAAATAGTATCCTCATCTCTCAACTTTTTAAAATCCTTGCTTAATATATCACATATCCTATCTGACTTTCTTTCTTTCTTTCTTTCTTTCTTTCTTCTTTCTTTCTTCTTTCTCTTCTTTCTTTCTTTCTTCTCTTCTCGCTCTCTCTCTCTCTCTCTCTCCCTCTCTCTCTCTCTCTCTCTCTCTCTCTCTCTCTCTCTCTCTCTCTCTTTCCTTTCCTTCTTTCTTTCTTTCTTTCTTTCTTTCTTCTTTCTTCTTTCTTTCTTTCTTTCTTCTTTCTTTCTTTCTTCTTTCTTTCATTTCTTTCTTTCTTTTTTATCCATCTTTCTATCATCGATCAATCTATCTATACATACTTATTTATTCAGCTATCTGTTGACCACAATATTCTAGGACACAGGATAATGCCTAGCACAAAGAGAGAAGATGTTCAATAAATATTTGGTGAATAAATGCTGAATGAATTCATTGATATGAATGAGGTTATCAAATCATTTTGATTTGGAACTAGAGGGACATAAACCAGCAACAAAACCACTGAGAACTTGGGTGAGATAAGCGCTGAGAAGGAAGGCTGCAAGGGCTGGTGGAAAGGGATGAGAAAACCAAACCTGCTAACTTCATGGTTTTTCCTGGCTCAACTCTGACTCTCAAAAATTCCCAAATCAGGGTATTCTATGGAGGTTTTAAAAGCCTTTTCAAAATATGCAGAATGTAAGAAACATGCTATGATACATCGTTCTATTGTTAAACTTGTTGTTAACTCAGTTTTCATGTACTGAGTCTTCCTTTAACCTCTAAATTTCATTGCACTAATTACTCTCTGAAATGTTTTCTTCCCTTGATTTGTTCTATTTTAAGACTACAGATGATAAAACCAGAATTAGAAAACGTCACCTCAATTTGCCTGACATGGTATCAAGAGTTGAGGTCTGTGCAAGGATCTTCAAACTGTTCTCAATAAATTGCTAATGTTTGTGGTATCAATTTAGAGCAAGCAGTAGTTAAAAAGAAGACCTGTTCTCTTCACATAGCAAAGTTATCTTCCTATTTAACAACTAGGTTCAGATTTCCCTCTAAGTCATTCACATAGATTTAAATCTAAATGATAACGCCTAAATTATCTGTTTCCAATTCAGACTTCTTTTAAAAGGCAAGATTTTAGATATCAAATAGTTACTAGATATTTTCACTTTGATGACCACCGGAGCCTGACATCTCTAAAATTTATTTTATCAATGGACCCTGATATCCTCTCTCTTAGTGAATGGACCCTCCATAATAAGCAGATTTTCATGAAGCTAATGAAACCTAAACCTCTAGATTCCATACTTGCATAGGTTTCTTCTAATGTTCTAATCTTGTATTCTCAAATTATTTTTCATAATTAAGATATATGTCCATTTTTCTATATCAATAAAAGGTGAGCATTCTTTTTTAAGCATATAGTATAGTTTTATTATCATAACCTAAGTTGGCTTTAATAGTAAACTGGTTCTGCTGAATAACATTGCCCTAAGCAGAGGACTATGGGTCACTATTTTTAAATAAAACCTATCATTTTTAGAAATATTTTACAACTTTCAATTTTTCTGTTACTAATAAGTCCATTGAGTGCTTCACTTACACAGTTAATTCAATGTCAAGTGTACATATGGAAGTATGTTATTTAAATCTAAGTGTTCCATAGGTGCTTTAGTAATATATTTATGGACTTAGGCGAGTGATGAACACATCATCTTTTAAATTTTCAGATTATAGTTCTGGTCATGTCATATGAAATAAAATTTGTGTGTGGGAACCATACGTGAGTATTTCTTCAGCCTTGTATTGATTTTACCCATATTATGCCTTTGCTTATTTCTGGATAGAAAAGGAGTTTCCTTATATCCATCTACTGTCCTAGTTAAGCTTTATATATTCTCAAAGGTTTTCAGCATCACCTACAGTTTGGCTTAGAGCTTTAATCTGAAACTGAACAAACCAAATGGTTGTCCTGTAGATACTTGTCAGAGAGCATAATTCTAACTTCACTGCTGTCCAATCTGGCAATGGCTTGGATGAGAGAACTCATATTTCTAGAGAAATTCATGAAGTTTTAAAAATAAATTCATGAAGACTTCTCAAAGCTATTCTTAGATTATGCCAGCTAATAGAGAACTGAGTACATAGCACATCATTCACATCTTATTAGGTTTGCTTTTGTATGATTATTTTTGTTTTAAATTTAAAGCATTATTAGGAGTACTTCTATAAAAATCCTTGCTTGGTTAACTCTAAGGATGCATGAAAATGTTGCTTGCTTAATTAGACTGAGAGTTATCTGGATTCTCTCCCTTCCTTGCAACGTGGCGAATTTGATAGTTCAGTTTACTATTCTCCTTTGAGGGAATGATTGCGGTTGAAAATGTCTTCTCTATAAACTAAAGATGGGGACCTCATGGATCTAGTCTATGCTAGTCTACTTTCACACAGCTTTCTCTCACTTTTGGAGGGAGAATACTCAATTTTCACTGCTTATAGACTCTTATCCATTCATTCACCGTATTCAGGAAATACTTATTGAGTCCCCCTAGATGTTTGTCTTCTCATGTCATGGGAAGATATAGCAGTGACAAAAATCCCTACACCCATGGATCTTGTATCAAACAAAAGGTAAGATTGTTCCAGACTTCCTTTATATAATAGACTCTTTAGTAGATATCCATTTAAATCTTAGTACCAGGACAATCCTGAACAATTTATGTATCTTATGGCTATAATAAATCATTGGCTCATAGGAAGTCTAGAGGCAAACTTGACTACCTTAGATGTTTATAAATGCATGGGAAGCGTTTTGTGTTCTACTTCTTTCGGGTTCTATTTCGTGCCCCTGCCTTTATTTTTTCTTTGCCTTATTCCTAGAACCACTTACTAGTTTGTTATGTTACTGTGCTGTATGCCTTTTTAAGAGTCTAAAATCTCTTTTAAGAGCAACATTGAATATAAAACATAAAAGCATACAAATAAATAAAAATGCTTATCTCTTTATGCACCACCCCACCACCATTTTCCTCTTTCAGATCCACCTTCCCAGAAGCAACTTCCTAAAGAGCCACTTCCATGATATCATACACTCTCTTATAACCTTTGGTGCCTCCCCAGATAGGTCCCTCATTATCTGCCCCTGCTAAGCAACCTAATTTCCGATATTTTCCTTCCGACAGTGTAAGTCCCTACTCTACTGATTCACAAAACTAGTATTTTGCTCTCTGCACTCCGGAGCCTTTGCGTTTGCCGTTTTCTGTTTTCTTTGTTTAAAAAGCTCATCCGCTCCACACCCTCTCATCTGGCTTGCGCCCATTCAACCAGTGTCATCTTCTCTGGGAAGCCTTCCCCGCTGCCTCAGGCTTGGTTGTGTGCCCCTCCCTTGGGTTGCCATAGTACCATCTGCTGACTTCTACCCTGTACTTATCTCACCATATTATAAGTGTTAATTTGCCTGTTCTTGCCGGTCTCTAGACTGTGACCTTCTTCAGGGAGGGGACTCTATTTCATCTGCATGTCCTGGGGCCTAGCACAGTGCCCCATAGACGTTGTTCCATGCAGCTTTGTTGCATGACTCAGTGAAAGAGGCAGGGATTTCCAAAGAGTGCCAAGACGACTGGTTTCTTTACTTAAGTGATTCTTATTTCCCTGCAGGTTTAAAATGGCCTCTGACTTGCCTGTGTCTTTTCAGTCAATGACTGGATGAATACAGGTTTTCCTTATAGTCTCACCTTTGGAAAGCTGTTTTTCAAAAAGACAAAAGAGGACCCCAAAGAGAAGACAGACATGTCTTTATAAGTCTGCTATTTTCTCAGATTATGATTACATTGATTAGCACTATGCCTAGTGCACAACAGATGCTCCCTAAATACTGGTGTAAATAAAAATTGATGAAATAAATGGCTCACTGAATGAATGAATGTAGAAGTTTTGCCTACATGGTATAGCTGGTTTTATAGTAAGAGAAAAAGTTTGTTATCTGGTGCTGGGAAACCCTGCTCTGTTCCCTTTGTCCCATGTCATCATTAATGATCGAAGCGTTTGGGTTAAGGATAAAGAATACAGACTACAGGAATGGCATAATACCAAATGACCTTAGTCAATACAATTACCTGACTGTTCTGTTTGTGAGTACAGGGCAACTCCCATTAATTGCAGTGCCATGGGGGAATGGAGGCAGGGTTGAGAAATGGGGAGAATAAGTCTGAAATAGGACAAACACAGGGACAGTGGCGTCTAACCACTGAACCAAACTTTACCACTTTTGCCTAAAACAGGTTCTGCTAACACAGTATATCACTATTCTCTTTGCACTCTTCCTATATCCTTTCTTTTAACAATATTTACTAAGGACTTGCCCTATGCCAACTACCTTGGAGATGCAAGGGGTGGCATAGAGAGGCAAATAAACACCACTATTTCTTCATAGAGCTTGCAGCCTAGCATGAAAGATGGATAATACAATAGGTAATAACACAAATTGTAATGAATGCTATCAAAGGGGGAAGTTCAGAAATGTTGGAACATACAAGAAATATCTAACTTGGTTTCTAAACCTTCTTTGATCCGGTGGGTGGCTGTTCAAGGTTTTGTACTGAGGTAGTAGTAGTGGTTTAAATAAGGGGTCCTTGAAAATGTTCTTGTGTCTTTGTAGAGGATTGGAGCTATGTAAACAACTCTTCTAATAACCGAAATGTGCTGGCTCCCCTACAATTTCCTCAAGATCTGTCTAGACTCAACCACTGTTCATTGACTGAGAGTATGTCAAAATCCCTCATGTAATTAAAATGCTTGGCTTGAACACATCAAAATATTTGATCTCAGGAAATCCCCAAATACTATATTTTCCCTTTTTAGAGGTGAGAATAAGGGCAGATTTATATGCATGTATAAAATCCATTTTTGAATTATCTATTCTATTTAGTTACCTGAAAACACCATGACCAAAATGTAAATAGTGCTCTCAGCACTTACCAAACCAACCAAGAATACTAAAATTGAATGGGCGCTTTTGAAAACTTCAACATAATTGAAGTAATTTTTGGAAGCTTGATAAAAAGGATATTAGTTTAAGGCTTTTCGTGAATAGGATGTGGGCATGTAAAAACAGGTTTATCAAGATTCTGAAACTTGTTTTTTTTTTTGTTTTTTTGTTTTTGTTTTTTTCTTTTTTGAAAACATAATCAGTCTAGAACAAAGTGACATGCCAGCTGAATAGAGTAAGCATAAATTTTTGCTTTGGTTACTAAATTATTATCTTGTCAATGACTGTTATATATCTTCCTATAAACTATGCGTTTAAATACAGTATCAACTAAATGGGTCACATAAGCATTTGACTTTCTTGTACGCATTGTCTATGTAACAGCTGAAGGAATTGTCTGCTTTGATAAATTAAGTCAATTGCTGATATTAAAAAATTAATAAGTCAATAAGTAACTAAATTAATGAAGATAAAATTATTTATATAGCAGTGCTATCAAGAAACCTACCTGTTTGACTAAAACTTTACTTTTCAGACGATGGAATGCTGGAGTGGAGATGGAAAGCAATTGCCTGGATTTTAGCAAAGCCATCATGGAAAGGAGAATACATTCCTTACCTACTGCTTATCAACTATTTTGTATGAAGAGATTTAATAAGTACAAAATGTTTATAGAACTGAAATTCCACAATATGAATGGTACAGAGAAGTTGTAGGATCATTTGCTTACTATCTAGCTGGTCAGAGAAAATACATAAAAGTGCATAACAATCTAATTAATAAAATCAGGTTAAAAAAAATGATCAATTCCAATTGAGTAGTAGGGCCAGTTAGTACTGGTTAAGTTCAGAAAATGGAAAAAGAGATTTGGTTCAGGTTACTCAGGATTTGAAGAATACATAAGAGAGGGAGATGGCATTTTGAGTAGGATAGCAGTGCTAAAATAATGCTAATATGTTTGAGGGATGGAGGGTACTTAGTTAAACTGGAGAAGGTATTTTGTTTTTGAGAGTAATGGAAAAATGCCAGAAGGAATTATAGGTTGATTTCAGGCTACAGACATTAATTTTCCTTCCCATATATTAAAAGGCAGTGATCTACTTAGAGGCCAGCCACTGGGTAAGATATTGACCTAGCAACTTCAAATCCTGTTTGGAAACATGTTGGTTATAAGCAACTTATATATACTTATTATATATGAAAAAATATCTAATAATCCTGATTCTTCCAAAGACATTTCAATTTTAGAAAACATTAATGTTGTTGACATTTATCAAAAGAGTACGATTTCCTGGGCTCTCTGCATCATATGCTTTACATACTTTATTTCAACGAATCTTCACATCCAAGACGCGTTATCTTGCTTAACTCTCAAAACAAGCCTGTGAGATAGGAGGTATCATCATCCTCATGTAACCGATGAAGAAATGAGTTCCTACAACTCATCAAAAGCATAGATCAAGGGCTTGGGGCTGCTCAAGCGTGCTTCCAAAGCCCATATTGGAACCACAATGCTAGTTTCAAATATAAACACTGTATAGAAAATAAATTGCCCCAACCCCAGGCCAGTACTGAGCACTGTATCGATTCTTCGAAATGATCTCTCTGTTTGAATCAATTATTCCAAGGTGACCTATTTTCATTGTACAAAACCAGGTTATCAAATTTCAGAGAACAAAATAACTAATGATATACAAAGACACTAAATGGGAAATGGCAATGTTGGTTTTTCAATGGCAATGGGTGGAGTTGATCTTATAATTTGAGAGGTCTCAAAAATTGTTAGAGGGAATGTGAAACGATTCCCTCAGTCTTTCCCAAACTGCTTCCTATGGGTTCTAGTCTATTGGTTAGGAGGATGAGCCTGGGAGCCAAACAGACATGGTTCCCCCAGCTTTGCTCTCCTCACGAGGTGACCGTGGGAGAACTTTTTTCACTTCCTGTGTTCTGTCTCAGGTTCTTCTTCTGTAGAACGGGGATAATAAAATCACCTTCGGAGCACTGGTGTGAGAATGAAATGTAAAAATGCATAGAAACTACGTTGTGCAGTGCTTAGCACAGAATTTATGTTCAATAATGTAGTGATTATTAGTCATTTTGGGCAAACCAGCATTGTTCCTAAAAAGAAATAACTGTTCAAAGTGAATAATGAAATCAGAATGGATTTCCTGTTCTCTGCCTTTTTAAGCTTTTCATCAAAGGCAAAACAATGCAGCCGAGTCTTGGAGAACAGGCCCAAGTTTGAAGCCTCTTTCTCTGATTAATGCAGTGCATTGAGCACAAGCAAATAATCTGAAGAACGTTAAATTCATGCATGGCTTCACTTAAACCGACGCCGTCAAGGATCTTCACAGGCTCTGTGAAGCTGAAGAATTCCAGGGACCTGGTTAACCTGAGAACTTAACCGAAAATAAATTTAGAACCAAAGTGTCATCAAGGAATACGTTAAGTTTGGGCACTGTGGTGACATCAGTAGCATATAAATTTATCTGATTATTCAGCCTACTTATTTAGGGATTATGCCTTTATCCATTTAACAAGTTCCCTTTCTACCTCTGGGAAAGCATCAGACTAGCAATAGAATAATAAATTACTTAGTTTTCCCTCTCTATATGTATATGAACACAGGAGACTGGGGATAACAGCAGGGAGGGGAGGAGTTCTGCTCTGCACAGACATGTGATGCTACGATATATTTCTGTATCACATCACAGATCATCAAGCGGATGCCTATACATCGTCTCACTTTATTACCACATAGCAGAGAAGAAAAATGAGGCACAGAGGGTTACATACTTGTTCAAAGGCACAACCATTGTAAATGGCAAACCCCCCATTAGATGTCTGACTTTGAACTCAGGTTCAGCCAATTTTGCCTCATGCCACAGTGCCTGGGCAGTGACATTCACTAACTTTTATGTAGTACTTTATGGCTTATTAGTCCTTCTGCATACATAATTTTACTTGCTTCTCACAGCATTTTGGAAGCACAAAAAGGTTTGTCCTCACTTTAATAAGCAGAAGCTTACCTCAGTAAGGTGACCTAGGACTTGAGCTTTATGGCTTCAAATGCCATTCACGTATTGATTCATACATTCACTCAACACGCAGTTACTGAGCATGTCTTATTTATATGCTAGGAACTTCTCTGGACAATGAGAAGAGAGTGGAGACTATGACAAACTGCCTGCCTTTACAGAGCTCACATTCTAGTGGAGGAGATAAACAATAAACAAATGGACTAATAAAAATAAAAGTTAATTTCAGATAAAGGTTAAGTAGTGAAAAAAATAAAGGAGAGCGTGATCGGGACAGGGAAGGGGCTGTTTTAGAAAGAGTGAAGAGGCAGGACCTTTCAAAGTGAGACTTTAGAATAGAGACCTGAATCAAGTAAGCAGCAAGCCAGAAGAACAAGGTAAGGCTTTGTAGGGAAGAGAATGTCAAGGTCGAAAGCACTCCAGCTTGGTGTGCTGGAGAAACCCACAAGCTGACAAGGCAAGAGACGGCTTAGGGTGAATGCAAGAAGATGAATGTGGAATGAGTGGTACCCCAAGAGCTGGAAACAGGTAGGGCTTTGACAAAGTACACCTTGACTTTGTCAAAATTCGCACTGGGTCGGAAGCAACAACTTAAGCATGATGGTCACAAGCCCTTGTAAGTTTCCTTTCACTGTCAATTCATTTTTCTTTCTGTCCTGGGTACAATTCAAGCCATTCCCATTCTTACCAGCTCCTTTCACATCATTGTGGACCAGCTGAGTCAGTAGCATGACTACTTGAATGAGATGTGCAGCCATCTATCGCATCAGCAAGAAGTCATGCATATTGTATTAATATTTTGACTTTGTGGCTACTAGTCTTGAGCAAATAGCTTTCAAGAGCAGAATGTGGGGACCTGAATTTCGGTAACCCTGAAGTTCTTCTAAGCTAAGTGAATAACTTGAAACAAAGTAGAATCTACAAAAAGAAAGTCATTTATCAATGCCTGAGGAAAAGTACTGCAATTACACTATAAATTTATAAAGTTTCATTGGAAATCCAGGTTTTCATGAGAAATAGCTAATGACATAAACTTGATTATTGTGTCAATGTGTAGAAACCACCAGACGGGACTCTGAGAATCAGAATCATAAAATAGAACCATCAGTTTACCTCGTAAATTTTTAATTCACCTAGTATGTATTTCTCTTAAGTCTTATGTTCTCTCCAGTATTGTACAACAATTGTCACAATAACAAAGGCTCTCTCTATCAGCTGGCTCTGATTGGAACACATCTACTAATAAAGAGTGAATTGGGCAATGCCAAATAAGCCAATTGGTGTGTTCACAATGTCACTGGTGTGTCCAATCTCACCTTTTTAAGAGGCCAGCTTTCATTCCAGCTGCATAATAACTAAGGAGCAGCCCAACAGACAATGCTCTGTAATATGAGGTGGAACAGGCTTTTAAAAAAAGAGGCAGCTGCTGGAATGGAGGAGGAAAATATTTCTCCAAACCAATTAGCATGTGATAAATGACATGAAGATTTATATTTTAATAGGGATATGGCTTCTTATTCTATATTACTTTTAAAGTTGGCTCTAAACGTGGGAAGTGTGGGGTCCCATATAAAGCTTCAGGATGACCCTAAAGCCCTTATATTTGGAAAAGATTTCTTCAGAGGAATCTTAAATCCCTAAATCCAAAGGTAACCTCTGTAGCTATTATTTCCCCTGTAAAGAGCAGTAGGCAATAACTGAATATTCTAAGTGATGCCTCCAGGGTTTGTGATTGTTTCTGCAGGTGACCACCAGCCATCTGATACGTTGGCCAGAGCTTCTCTCCCTTTGCTTCAGCCCTTCCGACTGACTGACATCCCAGTGCCGCTCCTGCCTAATTCTCTAAACATAGGTTACAATGCTTACTCAGGACCACGGGATTTCCATTCCCCGGAAGGTCTCGCTTCACCACTCCCATGCAGGATATCAATTTTTGTGATTGGCATGTAAAATGCAAGAGGAACACACTGGGTTAGTCCCCCTTCGCCCCCCCTTCTCCACTCCTTTTCCATCGTCTTCAAAATACCTACTAGGTTATGTGATTTAGCTACACCCTTCTTGGCAAAGACCGCATTGAGTATGCTAAATACACTTTTTTTAAAAAAAATAGCAAAATGTTTTTTCCTTTTTTTTTTTCACTTAGAAAACATGTGATTCAAATTTGTGTTTAAACAAATTAGAAATCTAATTTATCTTAAGGACCTCTGGGGTCACTTACAAATAACTAAATTCTTGCAAGTCTAAGAGCTACTAGGTTTGGGGTTTTAGTAGCATTTCATCCACAAACTCCACTTGATTCAAAGAATCCCTGCCAGACAGGTGCAAGAGGTATTCTCTTCCATTTAAAAAGTGAGATAACTAAATCTCACAGATGTTTTCCCCCAACTAAAAAGGCAGATACTTGCCTCTTGCTTTAAGGCCTGCTTCACTCCTGCTACATTAATTTCAGTTAAGCTACATGGTGACCATTTATATGGGAGACAAGTAATAGGATAGGAAAAATAATTGCCTGACTATAAACTAGTAATAATGGCCACTCAATACTTAGTATATATTGCAGTTTCCATGTGCTTTACTCTGGACTTCATTTTTGGTGTGTCATCACCAAGGTACTTAAATAATATAAGAGATTGTGACAACTTAAGAAAAACTAAAATAGTGCCATTTGTGACAACATGGATGGATCTTGAGATTATTACGCTAAGCGAAATAAGTCACACAGAAAAAAGTGAGAACCATATGATTTCACTGATGTGTGGGATATAAAACTGAAAACAACAAAGAAACAAGACAAACAATGAAGAAACAAAAACTCATAGACACAGACAATAGTTTAGTAGTTACCAGAGGGTAAGGGCGGGTGGTAGATAAGGATAAAAGGAATCAAATAAATGGTGAGGGAAGGATAACCGACTCTGGGTGGTGAACACACAATGTGATATATAGATGATATGTTACAGAATTGTACACCTGAAACCTATGTAACTTTACTAACCATTGTCACCCCAATAAACTTGAATTTAAAAAAAATATTAAATATAAGAAATCTATGCAATCACATTACTGAATTTGAATATACTTGAAGTATTAAAAGTAGAATTTAATGAGCGTTGGATAGCTCCAAGGTTTTTCTCTAAATATTAATTGAAATTATTTGGATAGCTTCACTTGGTGGCCTATTGAGTAATTCAATTCACCAAATATCAAGGTTTAGTATTTATTATTATTGAATCATATTAAACTTTTTCTCACATAAATTTTACGCATACAAACTATACAATTCAATGCAGATGTTTGTTATTTCAATCCCATTTATTAATGACAAGCAAAAGATGCAGTTATGCGATAGAACCACCTCAAGGTTAGTTTCCTATTATTTCCTATGTTGAATTTTTTCTCAGTTTTTAGTCACGCAAATGAAATGAGATTTGAGCAGCTAGGGTAGGACACGAGAGAAAACAGAAATGATGCAAAGTGAAGAAAGATAGGGAGAAATAGCTATTCATGCTTTAAAAAAAGTATGGGGGGGAGAGAATAACACGGTGGGTAAACATTGATAGCTGGAGAACCCAAAATATGCTTTGCCTTTCTTTCTGGACACAGAGCTGGACCATATTTCTCAGCTTACCTTGAAGTCAGTTGTGACCATTTGATTGAGATCACTCTAATGGAATGTGAGCAGAAGCGATACATGCTACCATGCTCCTTCTTCCTCCTGAGGACTGTATTGGAGAAGACCATGGGAATCTTGGAAGCCTTGCATCCAAAATGGTACCGTCAGTCTTAGCCTGTTTCCCTGAATGACTATGTGCAGAACAGAGACAATGTTGACTCAAAAGCCCAGGTCTGCCCAGGCTTGTTCCACAAGAAAAAAGTAAATTTTTACTGTGTTGCTTTACTGATTCTTAGGGATTCAACGGTCTCAGTAGCTTAGCCTGCTCTAACACATATAGTTTATGTTGTTTTTCTAGAGAAAATCAAAATAAAAGGCACAGGATAAAGATATGGTATTAGAGAGAAGAGTGTTGATAATAAAGCACAGGAAAATATTAGATGCTTTCATATCCTTTAGGCACATTTGAAAACAAAGAAAATTAATGAGGAAAAATCGGAATGAAAGGATACGGTACAATGATGACTTACATTCTAGATCTATGCTTCTGACTAATGCAGACATAAGTCAGATGGTTCTAATAATATCTTGGAAATCCCAAAGATTGCAAAAAAAGATGATAATAACATTTGAAAGGGAAATGTAGGAACACACATTGCTAACTCTAGGAAGTGGTTAATCTTTAATTTGCCAAGAATCTCTAATTCCAGTCTATTGAGAAGGACTCTACATTGCTGTACTGCTTCCCTCTATACTAATAGAATGCCTTGTCTTCCCAACTAGAGAATTCTTCTAAGTCGTGTCTGGAAGCCTTCATAGTCCTATGATTTTTTTCAATAATTACTTTTTTAAATGTCATGTTTAGGGATTGAGATGATAGACTGATATTTTTCACATATGGATATTCAAGAACCATTTTTGGCACTCTTGTAATAGTCCCCTCAACTTTATATTTAATTTGATATATATTTACATTTGATTGTTACTGATTATTTCGTTTTACCAATATGGCTTCTCTGCTTGATTCATATAAATTACTTATGCTGAATTGATACTTGAAAATTCAATCCTAGTCATGCATATAAATATAAAACCCATCCATAAGAATAGGGTCATTCTAAAACTAGCCAGATTTCTGTGGTATGTTTCACATCACCTTCAATCTGGTATCTTATATGTGTTTTAAAACTAATGAAGGTAAGGAAGAAATATGGTTTCTACAAAGATGGGTCAAAGCAAACACAGTGTTCAAACAAAAAGCCAAAACCGGTACTCTTCTCCTGGAAATTATTATAAGATCAGTCAGAGAAAACATGTTTGGACATTTCTAAACATAGAATAAAAACACCACTAATTCACCGGAGGGAAGAGAAATCCCTACATACAGGTACCAAGACATAAGAACCAACTACTTAGCGACTGAAACCATGGAAGCAGTTGATAGGAAATATACACAATCGGCATTGTGTTCTGCCACTCAACATAATAAATCATCCACCTTTAATAACAGAACAGATTCCCACTGGATGTGTCCTCCCTTGTTAAAAAATGATGAAAGCTAATAATTTCTGCCCTCTGTGAATACACATAAGACAAAGCGTTAGAAAAACACACACGCGTGGAGGAAAAGAATGAAATTCCATATAATGCTAACACACACATCTGTGTAAACTTCAGAATGAGTTGCAACCTCATTCCCCAATCTTTTCAAGGGACCAAGTAAAATCTACAGCAGAATAGAGGTGTTGACTTTTCCACACAGGCTGAATTAAGATCAGTTTGTAAAGGCCAGTATGAAGACAGGAAGTCATAGTAAAGAATTTTAAAATAATGTCACCAGTACAAACAAAAGTATCTGAATAAAAATACCAATATGATACATTATCAAATATAGGAATAATGGTGACATGTCAAAGGCTTAACGATTCACCTGTACTTCTACCTGTTTCAGTAACTAATATTGATTAAGCACAATCAAATTCCAAAAATGGGATATAGGAGGAATTGTATTCCCATATTCATTTTAGCTCTAGCTGGATCGAAACCATTGAAACATTGATAGAGCTTAAGGGATTTTAGACAGCAGATCTAACCTGCTCATGATTAAAGATAAATACTATGAAGCCCAAATACCCTGTTTCCCCCAAAATAAGACGTAGCCGGACCATCAGCTGTAATGTGTCTTTTGGAGCAAAAATTAATATGACTCGGTATTATATTATATTACATTACATTATATTATATTACATTAGACACGGTCTTATAGTAAAATAAGACAGGGTCTTATATTAATTTTTGCTCCAAAAGATGCATTAGAGCTGATGGTCCAGCTAGGTCTTATTTTCAGGAAACACGGTAAGGAAACTGACTTATTCAGGGTCACCACAACAAATTCTGGAAGAACTGACTACAAATTCACCCCTAGTCCAGTGCTCTTTCCTCTATATCTTTTCTGCACCTCTAATAGTAGATCAAGGGATTTAAGAATATTTGGTCATGATATTGTCATTTTTAATAAGAACAAAAGAATAATGGCTACTATATTTTTTTTAGCATCTACCATATAATCTGACAGTCATATAACAACTCTAACTTGTTATGCAGTCTTATGATAACCCCATCTTGCAGATAGGAAATCTGTGGCTCAGATGATTAAATAACCTGTGCAGTGTCACATGGCAGAGCTAGGTTTCCGACAGAAGTTTATCTGAATCCAAAGTCCATATTCTTTCTACCTAACCATTATTACCTTTTGAATTCCCTTGGTATTTTTTGTGGCCTGTCAAGAAATCCAAAGCATTGTTGATAATTGAAAGCTTGGCTAATCACGACAGAACTACTGTTTAGCCATTCAAACATTGTCAAAAATTGATTCTGCTGATCAAGATAATTAGAGATGCTGCTTCTAAAATAGCCATCCCAGCGAGAACCATTAGCAGTTTCATACCCAAGGAGGTGATTAATTAATTTTATTTTAAAAATGTTGATAAAACAGTAGCCACTGAAGGAAAGGCTGGTGAAAATTTTATGATCTGGTAAAAGTCTCTGCAGGCTGGTGATTGTACTATCCTAGTTGACATAGATTATGTCAGCCTTGCAGATGGTGTTAAAAAAAATAACCCTATGTCTATATGAGATCAAAACACCAAGACTGAATTTAACCCAGATGCTTGGCACTCTGTAGACCCAACCTATGTCATTTCTTCCATTTTCTGTTGAAGGCAGCAGAGGAAGGGCGTGACTACACACAGTTGTTAAGGGAATAATGTTTCCAGGCAAGCTTGCATTCATGCTTTAGGTGTTTTTTTCCTCTGTCTTCTGTTTAAATTCCTAAAATGCAACAGACCTCATGAGTTGCAGGCAGACATACTCGGTTAGTTGCTGAAGGAAGATTTGCACATTTCCTCTCTGACATGTGGACAGGCAGACACTCAATAGCAGGACTGCTCACTGACTTTCTTTGTCTTCATTCACACATGAGCCCTTGCCAATTTCCCACTGAAAATACCATTGCAGATCCTGAAAAGTTTTTGGAAAGAGGCTCATAGCCTTCAATCTTCTCGACAGAAAGAAAACTCAGAGAGTACTGAAAAAAAAGAAAGAAAGAAAGAAAGAAAGAAAAAGATTCAAGGCAGCGTTCGTCATCAGTACAAGCATCAGGAAAGCACTTAAGGATACTGGGTTAAGTGTAACTGAATCAGAAACATACCGATTTGGCAGTAATCTCATTCACAAAATGTTGGAGGGGTTGTAGGTGATGCCAAGTTAAACAGGATGATGGACTCAACACAATACATGTTTGTAACACTAATGGGTCGTCAGTTCAAGGCCACCCACTTCCAGGTGGCAGGAAGCAAGGGCAGCTGCCCCATCTCTGGAGAGTCAGAGGGTCTTCCTAGTCACATGGTCAGATATCTGTGGCCATGAAAAAGAGAAAGTGGGTTTGCTTGTCCTTGGTGTTTCATGATCCATGAGGAAAAGAACATTTGTCCCTGCACTGGAGAGCTGAGATCTTTCTCTCTCTTATGGCTTCTAATCCATTTGTGATTCTTGGGATAAACTAAGGGATAGATGGGTAATTCTACTTAGCAGAGTAACTAATGGCTGTGGCCTTAAATGGCCGACTGTTGGGAAGAATATTAACGAGGCAGCAGACATTTCAAAGCCATTTGACATGCATGGAGCCTTCATCCAGAACCTAGGTATTTTATTTTGCCTCTTTCCAAGCTCTTTTCTGCCTACTGCTTTGGGTATTGTGCTGTTTTATGCCAAGACACTGACTCACGGTGTCTTCACACTGATGGTCCCTCCACTTTAGAATGCTAGGGCAGACCCAGTGGCACAGGAAGTACGTAATGGAGTGAGCGTTGTTTGAACGTCCTCCAGTATTTAAGTTCCAAAAGATCACATATGTAGGATGTGGCCCTTAAACATGTGATTTCAATTTTGAGTTAAAATGATGATTATCATTTAAAAGGAATAAATATAATAATAGCTAATACTAATTAGTTAATTCTAATTTAATAACTAATGCTATAGTGACTACTATGTGCCAGACACACTTCTATGCACTTCACATATATTAACTTGTTTAATCTTCACAGCATTTTAGAGATCAGGAAACTGACATACAGAGAGGTTAGGTTACCCCTCCAAGGTCACTCAGATGGAAAGCAGCAAAGGCATATTTCCAGCCCAAGCAATCTGGCTCCAGCACGTATAGTATTTTTCTGTTTACAATTTATGACTTAACACGGAGCTGGATACAGATACAGAAGAACTAGGATGTAAGTATATGAAGAAAAGACCAATTTTTTTTTTTAAAACAAAATGACCCGTTATTATATTTAAAGTTAGAACCAGCTCTTTCAAACCAGTCACCTTTGGAAAAAATACACTTAACATAATGAAGTGGCACTATTTAAAACATATGTCACTACTCGCCACCCCAACCCCCCACTGTTGCCATCACAGCTGGTTTATAAATAACACCAAAAGTCAGCGCCCATACTTTAGAGTCTCACTTTATACCTCACTAGAAACTGTTACACCCTTCTTAATCATGGAACAATTCCTAACTCCTGGCTCCAAATGACTCCTGGCCATTTCCAAAACCCAAATCCATCTTCAAAAGCCAAAGATTTGTCATCTTAGGGAATAGTCCAAAGAATCTTCTGGGCCATAGATTCTTAAGGCAGGCCCCTAGATATTTCTGAGTGGGGGCAACTTCCTTACCATGCAAGGATGTCACAGCACAGTGACTGACTGGAAGGCGAGGGCTCTCGCTTGGATGTCTAAGCTCAGGTATCTTTATGAGACAAATCATTTCTATAGCTTTATAGTCAAATATGTCTCTAGGTGTCCCCCGGGGATTTTACACTCTCACTGGGGAGGAACTCTTAGACATAAAAAAGTAATCAGGGAACAGCATATGGCAGATAAAAGTCAAGGGCTAACATATATGGCATAAACAAAAAGTGCTGTGGTATGTCATGATGGTGAAACAGAATGTAGAAAACAGTCAATAAGTCAGGAAGGCTTCATGGAAGAGGTGACTCTGGACCTTAAGTGAAGACGAGAATTTGGATGTCATTTCAATCATTGTGCTAAGAACTATTAACATGGTGGGTGGATGATAAATATTCGACTCACTCTTAATTCCTGACCCTCCCATGTTTGCTAAAACATTAAGAGACAGGGATGTTTAACTTCCATCCCTAACCAATCTGGAAACTGTTAAGTTTCTCTTCACTGATGTAAGAAAAGCAGACGAAAAAGCCAAATAATCCCCCAAAAGAAGGAAAACAAAATTCTTAGAAAGTGATTAGGGAAACTTTTGTGTACTTGTTATTTAGAATGTGAACAATACAAAGGAAGGACTTACAGGAGTTCTTCACAATCTGTGTTGTACTTGAAAATATTCGGTAGAGTTGTTACTCTAAATGGTTCTATGAGATGTCAAAGACAACTCTTTAAACACCAAATACTAAAAACAGGTAAATATGCAAGGATGGGAATGACTGCTTCTTTCCAGAGACAGACCTTAACTATTCAGGTCCTACAATCTACAAGTTAATTCATAGCAACAGTGGCACAATCTTGTTAACTATTAATTTCCAGGTTGACTTCAATAACAAAATTCAGAGAAATCTTTTACAATGATCTGGTCATGCAAGAGTAGATTGAATACCAATGACCAGATTGCTCACTCTAAAGGATAAACATCCTTGGGGTTAAGTTGGTCGAACAGTCTGAAGAGTTAATTGACTAAGTTTTAAGGAACTTTCTTTTTTCTTTTTTTCTCCAGATATGCTTTTTTGTATATAATCAGATTTGATAAAATATAATGGGACTATTATATCACAAAGTGTTTCTTGCTCTTTCTTTCCTTCTTCCCATTTTTTTCTTTCTTTTCTTCTCTCTTTCTTTTTCTTCCCTCTCTCCCTCCCTCCTTCCCTTACTCCCCCCTTCCTATCAGGACACCTTCAAGATACAAATGATAAAAGATCATTAATTAGGATATAGGATATAACTAATCCACTGGCACTAGAACAAGTTTCTTCTTAATACAGTTCTACTGGTTGGACCAAGTTGAAAGCAGTTTCAAGATTCATAAATAACCATTCAATATGATGAGTTGCCATGAGGTGACCACAAAAAGGGTGGATGAAAGAACTGTTTAAAGAAACACTGTGTCAGTATGGCATCTTTTGTACTGCTGGCACACAGAGCACATGCACTAGCCCAAAATAAAATAGTCAAGTATAAAACACTCCAAAATAAGGAGAATATTAAGGCATTAGACTATAGTTACAGTTGTAACTAAAAGCTATTCATTAAAATCCTATTCATTAAGGGTTAGTGATGACAGGATATGAAGACTACAGATATATCCTTCAAGTTTTTTTGTAATACAGCGGGATGAACAATGTATGAAATCATCCTTAACAGGATACTAGTTAATGTACAACAGTTAAAATGCTACCTAGACTGAAGTCCTCCCAGAATTGAGCAAACTAAGACAAGAGTCACTCATTAAATGCCATTCTTGCGTAGGTGCCATAAAGATATAAGGAGGAAGAAGCAATTCATGTCAAGTTTTATTGAGCACCCATTTTGCTTGAGGGTACCAGACATCAACATCGTCAACAGAAGTGCACCTTGTTAGCCTTATGGGGAGAGAAACACTTCCTGTGGGTTTGGGGGTAAATGATTAGAAATACTAGGTGTGTTCTTTCCTCTCATCCTTTTCCACCTGCCCTCAGCTCAGGCATCTACAAAGCTACCAAAGTTTGATTGTTTTCCCTCTCTAGGTATTCCTGGGAAGCTTTACTTCCACTGGCATAAAAATCAGGACTGTGAAATTGATTGAGCAGCTCGACCAGCTTCACGCTGATGTCCTTTAGTGTGATTATCTCACATTTTCCCCTGGTGAGGCTTGTCTGCAATCATTCCAAACCATTGTCACTTCTCTGTCAACCCTCGCTATACTCTGAAGCCTGGGCCAAGAACCAGTGCAGTATCCAAGGGCATCATATGGAAAACATAGTTTCTGAACTAGACTTCAAATGTCTGTACTCTTTGGATAGCTAACACCATTCCCCTTTCGTAGAAAGAGAATCCCCAGGCCAACAAACCTGTATGCCTAAGAGCTTTGTTACTTCAATATATTAATCTGGTGCAGGGACAGTCACTACGATCAGGATTGGGAGTATGAGGCTAAAATGCTGAGAAATTCAGGCATACTACCCACTACTTCCCCACCTCTTAACTCCTGTAGCAATTGTTTAAGGAAACTGGAGTAGTTAGCAGAACGCAGACACTCCAAGTTTAAAAACTGAGAAAGAGACTGAGGATTGTAAAGTGGGTATTTCGGAAATTCTCGTCATGTCCTGAAACAAAGAAATGTCTGGGAGAAAGCAGATCCCTATGCGGAGCACAAGTAGATATCGGAAGCTGGCAACAAAAAGTCAGGGCGATGAATGGAATGAAGAGATAATTCTAATCCAGTGACTGCTGGATACAGACTTCACCAGTACCCAACATAAATTATAATCACACAGAACCCACATGTTATTCATAATTCACTAAACATTTTGTAGGTGTCTATAGGATTGTTAACACATAGTAAACGGCACATCACATGTGAACTGGATTGATGGTAACCTTGAACAGAGTCTCGTTATGTGGTTTTCTTTCTCCTCAATTGTTCTTTTGGTCATATAAAACTGCAAGTTAAAAACACCATTTTAGAGTACATCTGACCAACATTTGCTGTTTCTCTCTTAAAGAGAGCCCTGATTGAGTTGACTAGACAAGCGCACAGTTGACATCTCGGCTGTGCTTGGACTGTGCTTGGTTATTATGCATCTTCAACAAATGTTGGTTTGGTAAGATAAATAAGCCAGAAGTACACGTTATGGCAGTTCCAAGGGGATGCAAATGCTATAAATTTTGAGAGGAGATGAGTTAATTTTAAATTGGATGACCAAGAAATTTTCCAGAAGGTAGTGATGGCATCTGACCTGAGTCAGGCAGGATAGGTAGCATTTGGACCTGCAAAGATGGAAGAAAATTATTCCAGGTGCTGCTATTGCAGGAGCATAGGTGCAGTTGGAGTTGTGGGTAAATAAAGTCAGGCCATTGATGAGTGAATGACAGAATAATGGGGAAAACGCATAAGCCTAAAAGACGGCTCAAGTATTGAGATTTTAATATGTCGGCAATGGGGAGTCAAAGAAGATTTGTAAACAGATAAGGAACAAGATCAATATCATGATGCAAGAAAATTTATATGGCAGCAAAGTATGTTGTGTCTTAGAGAAGGAAAATAAATCCTAACTTCTCCTGGTAGCTGGAAATCAGTTTGATTTTCATATATACATAGCTTTAAAACCGCACATTGTCTTTACCATATTTTCCTATATGCTAGTAAAAAATAAATATAAATGAGCAATGTGTGTGCATGTATGTGCTCAAAATAAATGATCATCCATACTAATGCTGGCATCATACATGTACAGGCACACATACATACACACATACCTCTACTGGGAAAAATTAAACGTAAATTAAAAAGTATTTAACATAAGTGCCTACTATGGATCAGGTGCTTTCCTAGAAGATAAAGTTGAATAAATTTATAATTTACCTTGAGGAAGACAAACAAGTGTAATAACATGTGAGGAAAGGAATTGTAATCATGTAAACAAAGTATAACAGAAGCACAGAGCTGGGGAACAATGGGTTCTTCTTTGGGAACAATAAAGCAGGAACGTTTTAGTAATTAGCTGTCCTAAATCTTAATTCTTAATCTGGAATTGACTGAAGAATATCGTTCTGAAGTGTCCTGTCACTGAAAATGGAACAATGGTGAGAAATTAGCAAGGCTAGAAGATCTGTGTTTTCTCTTACTTTTATTCCTTTTTGGCTAATATTACAGGTACATGTGTTTACATTATACTAATTATTTGCTGCAGGTTGATGCTTTGGGTTTTTTTTTTCACATGAACAATGGGGAGAAAGTGAAACATGGAGCTGGATTGATTACTGGGAAAGAGTAAGTAGGGGTTCTATGATCTAAACAGAGCTCTCACAGGAGGAATCACGGAAGTGAGAATGCATGATTTTAAAGGTACTGGTAGAAATAGAGGTGTATGTATGTAGTTGAAATAGTAAAACCTCATTTCAGTAAATTGTACTTTCGAGTTTAGAAAGCAAAGTACGAAATATCATCTAATTCTCATTTCTCGTTTTCTTTCAGTTTTGTCCCTTTTGTGGAACATAAAGCTCCTATGAAGGTATTTGAAGTTAGAGGAGCGTTAGGATTAATGGAAAGTAAGGGCAAGAGTGGGGTAATAGTTCTCAGAAATCTAGGTACATCAAGATTGTAGACAACCTGCCTTCACAAGAATGCTACTCCAGGGGTTCTGATTGTGAAAAACTATGCCTAGAGTCACCCAAAACAACAAAAGTTGGTGCAATCTGTAGAGTAAAAAGAGGGGTAATTCACGGCTATTTTGGAATTAGTTAATTAAAGAATCCAGCAAACTAATTCTGCTTCTAGTTACTAAGTCAATAAAAGACGCTTCAACTCACCGTCATGCTTGAAAGCCTCAAAAATAGAAAAAATATCCATCAAGAGAACATTTACTCACATAATTTTGGATAACCACCAACACTGTATTTACTTTTTCAGCTTTCTTTTATATTTGCTGGCTCATGGGGTTTTTCTCGCAAAACAGTTTTGTTATGCTTGCTTTTATTACAGAACTATCCAGGTCATGTCTTCAACAGATGAATAAGATTTGTGAGTCAGTTATACTGCAGCACTATTTATACTGTCAAAGTACAAAAATCTGCAAATCATGGAAGAGAGTCTCTATTGAATGAGTGCCACAGAATAAAGCATTAATGTGATGATGCAGGAATTAGTGTCAGTATATACTTAGACTTGTCTAATATTTTTTAAAACACAATGAAAATAACCTACTGCTAATATCATCCAAAATGATATTTTTCCTGGGAATTTATCTGAAAACTTTGATTCCTTTTCACTGAGCGACATTGGATATTTTCAAACATCTTCTCTTGGGTTATGGCTGATTTGTAACTATAGGCAATTTACAAACAACCTGTATTCTTATACAAATTTCTTATAAAAAGTTATTGTATTATGCTTTTAATCTCACAACGTGTATTGCAAACATAAATACTAGAAAAATTTAGCAAAGAGCATAAACCTAAATTAGCTTTCTCTTACTATGTACCACTTACTTATGATAACATAATCCATGTTATATTTTCAAGTTCAAGTGCTCAAATATATTATTAATTGGAACACTGCTGTCATCTTGAATAAGCCTTTAGTCTGAGGCTTGAAGAGCACCATTCTAAACAGAAATCCTCATGTTAGTGGTATTAGTGTAAGCAGTAAAGAATTTTTTTCTTTCCTTTTCTTTTGATTTTCAGCATTAACACTCATTATAGCTGATGATCCTCCAGCAAGAACAAATCTCACAGGTGAGAAGACATCACAGAGAGAGAGAAAAAACCCAGAAATCTGTATAGAGTTAATTTCACCTTCTAATTCTCCATTCAGGTTGCACAGCCTAGATTCCAGGGTGTGAAATTCTAAGGGGAACCACAGATGTTTTTCGGAGGGGAGAGATTAGGCAGCTATTCGTTTCCGTTGACATATTCTTCAAAGAGTCTGCCATGGATAATAAGGGGACTTGGAATGCAATGACTCCGTCTGTCTAACTCAATGGAAGAAGGAAAGAAAGAAAAGTGAAGAAAGGAAGAGAGGAGACAAGAAGAGGAGAGGTTGTGGCGGCCGGATGGCTCAGTTGGTTAGAGCGCGAGCTCTCAACAACAAAGCTGCAGGTTCAATTCCGCATGGGATGGTGGGCTGCGTCCCCTGCAACTAAAGATTGAAAATAGGCGACTGGACTTGGAGCTGAGCTGCGCCCTCCACAGCTAGCCTGAAGGACAATGACTGGGAGCTGATGGGCCCTGGAGAAACACACTGTCCACCAATATTACCCAATAAAATTAAAAAAAAAAAAAAAAAAAAAAAGAAGAGGAGAGGTTGGAAGACAAGAAAGGAAACTTGGGGGATCAAGCAAGGTTGGTGCAAAAGTGATTGCGATTTTTGCAATTATTTTTAACCTTTTAAACCGCAATTACTTTTGCACCAATAGTAATAGTTCTACTATACGGAGTAAAGTGAAGCATGTCTGTGACTGGAAGTCTCCCTCCAGCAAACTCCCCCAGTCACCCCCCTGCACCCAGCCCACAGGTGCTGGGTCAGTGATCTGAGAACACAGGGCTTGCTTAGAAACTGTGTTTCTATTTTTCTTAAGAAATTTTAAGTCTGTCAGCTGAGTAGATCAGGAATGTTGGTTCTCTTGTCTCCAGAGAAATCCAATTAGGAATCCCACCTGACAAGCCTGGCTCAGCAAATTTTATGAAACAAGTGAACTCCATGTCACAGGATTCTAGGAGACAAGGCCAGGATAGATGATTCGATAGTTTTGATTTCAGGTAGATCATCAGCAATCCGTTTTAGAAAGACCGGTGCTTATGTGGTCAGCATCATCAGGAATTGGGGAAGGACCGTACTTCAAGTTCACTGCCGAGTCTCCCTGTTTGGACCTGCCCACTTGACGGTCTTCAAGTTACGAGACAAGAATTCTGACCTGGGAGGCCCTGGTCAATTTACTCCAATTGTCTGCTGTGATTCTAGCGTAGGCAAGTGGACAAAAGAGTCTTGGCTTGAGCTCCTTCCATGGTAAAATTCTTCAAGAAGTGCTCCACGGAACCTGAGTTCTGTGGAAAGTTAATAGATGTCTTGTAAATAGAGGTTCTGAGTGCAAGTTACTTTGGAGGTACCTGTGTTAATCAAGGACAATCAATGTTCTGTACTATGGGTCTTCTCCCAATCTTTCACAGGCATTCCTGTTTTCTCAGTAGGAGATTGAGAATGGAGTATTTTTCTAAAGTGACTTTTTTTTTTTCTCATAGAGCATCGAGCTTTCCCCACAATATCAACTGTAGAATTATCATTTCAGGTGATTCCACATTGGTGCTGCTCCTTTTCTAGGTACCTGTGGAAATCTGTGAGAAATTCATAAATCTTAGGAAGATTCTAGAACATTGCTGTCTGATAGAATTTGCTGTCATATCTGATGTGATAGCCATAGCCTCATGTGGCTATTGAACAGAATGTGGTTAGCGTGGCTAAGGAATCAAAATTTTAATTTATTCACTTTTAATTAATTTGAGTTTAAAGGGCTACCCGTGGCTAGTGGCTACTGCATTGGACAGCACTGGTCTAGGATATGATACGTATTAGCAGCAGGAGTTTTGGCAGCACACACACATTTCCATGCGTTTCTGAGCCTTGCAGTGATCCACAGTGTTCAGAAGCAGACTTCTGAGTTGACAAGGGCATGCAAATTTAAACTTTTCAAGCATAGGGTTATTTTTTCATCCAATGTTGCTCTAAATTGTTTTTTTTTCTTTAAATAGCAGATACCTGGATGGGCATTTTTTCCTGCATGCTTTGCTCCCATCCTTTCCAGATATGTTGATCCCCAAATTAAAGGGAGTCACGTGGACATTTAAACTTTTCCATGCAAATCCTGAGCCAGGGACAGCCAGCATCTACCTTGTCTTTTATGACAAAGGTCTCCACCCGAGACAACTGTGGCTGTGTGGCTGAGCTCAGAGGCATTCTCCACATACCTTGCCCATTCATCAAATGCGGCTGTTTCAACATATATTGCAGCACTCTTCTGTCCCCGAGGCTTCGTACCACTTGGCCCACCACCCTTTCCTGTTTGAGCCTGGGATCATACTGCTTCTGTCGGTTGGCACCAGATTAAACTGTTACTTGCAATCGAATGAAAGGAAAACTTGAACACTTCGGAGAACGTTTCCCAGTAAAGAGGACAACACTTCTGTTCCATTTATAAGGGGGAAAAAGGGAGTAGAGGCAGTGTGACACTTTGGTTCCAAGACCTGTAAATGAGGAAGGTGTGAGGAAGACGGCTTTCAAGGAGAATATTTTCCCACCTCAGCTCAGGCTATGGTCAAACAGCTTAGAAGCTTCACAACTGTTCTTTCTCTTGTTGGCTGATTGGGTTCCAGGACATTGCAAAAGATTTATTTACAATCACTGAAAGAGCCAGAATAACCTCACCTTCATCTAGGAAATAATAGCTGTTTTGTGCTATTTCGTTCAACAACAGTGATTCATTATGTAGCACTAGGCCTTCCCTGATACTTATAACTGTCAGGCAGATTTCCTATGGCTTGTTCTCACACAATAGACCTATTTTGTCAAATTAAACCTAGAGATGTATAATTATCTGCATGTGTAGATATGAGTGCGCTGGCTTATACATACAGAAGGATGCAAATGTATTTATTAACACATGTTTCTACAATGATATCATTCTAAAATGATCTCACAGCCATCATAGGCATTCTCACCTGAGGATCCATCCAGGACTGACAGACAGAACTCAAAGGGAATGATGGCTTCCCAACGAAACGTATAAAATTATTCCTCTCCAAGGAACAGAGGTGAGTTGTATGACTCTGTTGTCGGGAGAGAGAAACATCTGGAGTTTCCAAATCTCTGATATCCAGGTTAACCAAAGGAATGATTTTGCATAGAACCATACTGTGTTTCTCCGAAAATAAGACCTAGCCAGACCATCAGCTCTAATGCATCCTTTGGAGCAAAAATTAATATAAGACCCGATCTTATTTTAATGTAACACCGGGTCTTATATAATATAAGACGGGGTATAATATAACATAATATAATATAACATAAGACCAGATATAATATAATATAATATAATATAATATAATATAATATAACATAACATAACATAACATAACATAATATAATATAATATAATATAATATAATATAATATAATATAATGTAATATAATACCGGGTTTTATATAATATAAGACCCGGTCTTATATGATATAATATAATATAAGGCCGGGTCTTTTAGTAATTTTTGCTCCAAAAGACGCATTAGAGCTGATGGTCGGCTAGGTCTTGTTTTCGGGGAAGCATGGTATTGTGGAAGTGTTAAGAAAAATTTATAGAGGGTTCTTTTGTTCAGATGTAGGACTTTGTCCCACGCTGTCTTCTCCGTACTCTCTTTTTTATCTAATGGATCCACGTATTCATCCTGTGAAATGCAGGAAGGGGACTGTCAACCCTCCTCCATGTGTTCAGGGTTCCATAAGTTTCTCCTAACTAATAGCAGGGGTAAGGACTTGGTATGTTTAGTCAAGTTTTATTTTAGAATACATTTCACTTAACCTACAAACAACAAAATAGATTACATCTTGATCCCTCATCCTTCTTGTGAGCTAAAATAGGAAGAGTAATATGGTATAAAATAACAATGTAGGGTACTGATCTCCTGATCACCATCTGTCAAGAAATGTGCTTCAAAGTTCAAGATAAGAAAATTATTTTTTAAAGCAAAACAAGCAATTGTTTTTAAGCAAAAGCCTGATTTTTTAAGCAAAAGTCTATCACAAAGCTCCAGACCACTTTTAAACCACTTGCTTTAAACAAATTTGATTCAAACTTTATATGGTTCTCAAGGCTAACAACCAAATTTCTAATGACTTATAGATTCCCAATGGTACTTAAAAACTCATGAAACCATTTAGTAAATGGGGAATTTAGCCTGTAAAGACATTCTGCGGTCTGAATAACATTACATTACTAGTTGAAGATAGTGGTTTGTCTAAAATAATTATCTAAGTGAGGTCAGGTATAAATTAAAAGTCAGAGCCACTATAGAAGCAACAAATAAATATGAACCGGATAAGTTTTTTAATGAACTTGAAACTCAATATTAGTCTAGACTTATGTTTTCAAAAAATCAGCTTTAACTATAAAAATTACCTTCCTCTATTTTACTCCTGCTTGAATGTCATCTAATAGTTAAGCTGCCATCAATAAGAAAAGTATATATCATTTTCAAGATCTTTGTATTTTTGTTTGCATTCATTCATTCATTCGTACATTCATTCAAGCCTAAGAACTAGAGCAAATGTAGTTGCCCAAAAGCATATTTTAAAAAACCTCAAGATTTAGCTGGATTGGAAACTCAGTGAGTCAGGGGTATACTGCACATCCAGAAGAATTAATGTAATCACAAGTTGCATCAATGACAATATGGGGTGTGTGTGGGGGAAGTGAATGAAATTCCTTGCATGGATTAGGTCATGCCTGGAATACTGGAGCTTATTTTGAGTGGCACATTTTCAGAAGGATGCTGGTAAACTATATATACTCAAAGAGGGTAACCAGAATATTGAGTGACATGAAAATCACGACACATGCAAATTTGGGTTTTATGACACAGAGAAGAAATAATTCAGGATTGGCCCTTGTATTTGTCTAATTGGAAAAATGTCTTCCAATACTTTAAAGATCTGGGTATACATAAATGTTCTTACAGAGGGTAGAATTAGCATCAAAGATGATTAAGCTCCAGGGAGGTAAATTTCCTCGGATCATAAAAACTTTCTAACAACACACGGAACAACGTACAATGAATTGCCATTTTCCTGGAGGAATCCTAGGAGAAACTGTACATGAATCACCTCTGAATTGCAATTACAATATATTGTAAGAGGAAAGGAGCCCTTACATGGGACAAGCAATTGGTTTGGCTGTCTGGAGTGTCTCTTCTGGTCCTCCACTCTGAAACATCTGCTGAGCATCTATTGCACATTCCTTCTCCTTTTTGTATAAATTATTTTAGCCAACTGGTTCACGAAGGGTGAGAAAATATGTTTGTAAATGGTTCCTGTGACTGACATTGTGAACTCATAGTATGCTAAGACCCACGAAAGTTCAGTGACAAAAATCAAAGATGTGTGATCCCTGCTTAAGCAAACAGAGAGAATTATGCAAAAGAAAATGTGTTTCATTTCTTCCAAAGTTCATCGTGCAGAGAAAGAAATAAATAGGAGGAAAGAGGCATAGAGAATCCCTGCATTTATCACTTTCATTTTAGATTGCGGCAGGGTATTATCAATGTTCTGAGGATTTACAGGTAGTTTGAAAAATGTGTGTCAATTTGGAAGGAGCATGGTAGGCTCTGCTGACAGGTTCCACAGTAGCTTTCAATATCTTGGCTCAGAAGCAGTCTTGAGAAGCGAGTTGCTATCTATCAGCAGATTCTGAGGCTCTGGGCGCTGCATCGTTCCCTCCTTTCGTCACCATTCATGCTTGCTGCAGCAGGAATATCATAAACGGCTTCCTGTCTGAGTCAGGACTTAACTGGGTTCAAGGTTGCACTGTTTCAGGAGCTATGAGTCTTCACCTGTCTTCTTGACTGGGCACGTGGCTTTCATTCACTGCATGGCACCGTTTACTTTTTAAGATAGCTTTCTTAAGGTACTCTTAAGGTACAATTCATATACAAAAGCCTGTACATATGTAATGTATACAATTCGACACATGACTTTGGTGCCATACCTCTCTCAGATTACCGTGTTTCCCTGAAAATAAGACCTATCCCGAAAATAGGCTCCAGTTAAGATCGTCCGCCAGGCAGACGCATTTAGTGCATTATGACGATGTTCCAGAAGGAGATGACATGACTGTATTTGAAAAATTGTAGATTGTTGTACATGAGAAAATAAGACATCCCCTAAAAATATGCCCTAATGCGTCTTTTGGAGCAAAAATTAATATAAGACCCTGTCTTATGTTCGGGGAAATATGGTATAAGACCCGGTATTATCTTTGGGGAAGCATGGTTGGTGCCCGTGTTTCCATTCTCTACTCTCTTTCAGGCTTGGGATCTTGGGTTTTCCTAGTTTGGGGGCAACTTAACTTTCAACTTGAACTTCCTCAGCTTCTTTCTCCCTATTGCTAGTCTTAGCCTTAGTTCAATCCATCGTTTGCTGCACCCTAGTTTCTCTAATTTACTGCTGTCCTAGGCCTGGTTGTGACTCTTCCTAGAAATAATCAGAAACAATCACATGTTAATTTCTAGGTATTAAGTGAACAGCATCTCAATCAAAATGCATTCAGGTCCTCGTAGCTGGAAGAGTCAAGGCTCATATGTAAGGACAACACACAAAGGTGTGCATTAGGATTTCAGGAACATATGCATTTATTCAACGCACATTTCACGGATGGACCATGTGCTCAGCTCTGTGATAATTACTAAGAATACTGTGTTGAATAGAGAGAGCCCCCTCTTCTTAAGGAACATCTCATGTTAAGCTCTTTATGGTATATAAATGTGTAATTTCTTTCAGTGCAATTTACTAAGATTCTTATATTATGTTGCTTTCCTCTGCTTGCACTATAATAAATACCGTCATTTTTCTTTTTCCTTTCATACAGAACTGAAGACTCTGTCACCCCTTCTCATATATTGCAGCGTGCCTCCCCTCTGACCTTGCCAGTCACTCCTGAAAATGCATTTGAGGTTAAGAAAAGCATCTTTGACTGGAATTTAAATATGCGGGTGTACAGGTGGTGAATCACACACAACAAGCATTTGACAAAGCAATTTATCACTTAATTTTTTAAAGACGTATGTATTTCAAGTGAATTTAATTTGCATATTTTGGACTCATTTCCATGCCATTATCATACGCTGTTTTTAATTTTTTTTACATTTTCAAAGGATGCATTTATATCATCCATGACTTCCTAACCTTTGCTTTCTGGAATTTGACTATCAGAGAATTCTTCTTTTGTTTAACCTCAATGCCTCTTAGCTGAGATGGAACACTCAGCCATCTTCTGAAACTGTAAGGAAGGGGAGAACATCACATCCAGTTGGGATTCTTATTTGTATGAGAAGCACACTATTGCCTTTGACCTTTGGTCCCAGGGTTTTCATTGAAATTCTTTCATCATTTCAGCACCATCTCAGAGCACTTCACATTTACCAAATTGTGAAAAGAAGAGCTGACGTAGAGGCCTGGTTAGTTAGGACATAGAAATTGGGTTGTCCAGTGGCAACACTGGAGTACTCCTCCTGTATCATTTTATGAAATACCTGTACTTACATGGTTGCAAACTTAATTGTCTGGCCTCACAGCTATTGATTCATCCCAACATCACCTCTTACTAATGAACACTATTACTGACTTGGGTTTTGCAAGTGGTCTGGTAAAATTCTTGCCCCATTGCGTTCTACATAAACAATGTCCACATTGAAATATGTAAGTGTCATAAACTACATTTAACTCCAGGATGGCATTTTAAAACAACGGAACTGAGTTTGTTTTGTTTTGTTTTGTTTTGTTTTGTTTAAGGAAGGGTGCCACGTTGTATTGATGTTTGTATCTCCTGAGCAATAGGTTGTCCAGAGTTACCACAGTGCGTGGCACAGAGAAGGTGTTTAGTTTTTTATCCAAGTCAACGGACAAATGATAGCAAGTGTTACCTTCATTGAATGTTTACTGTGTGTTAGGTATTGTTCTAAGCTCAGTACACGGACGATCTCATTTAATACTTTCCAAACCTCCATGATACAACTATTATCTTTAGTTTGCAGGTGGGGAAACTGAAGTGCAGGGCGGGTTGTTTAAGGATACACAGCTATGAAGTAATTGAGCCAGGACTTGATTCTAGGTAGGCTGATACCAGAGACAGCTCAAGTTTGCTCTCATGGTCTCAGAACCAGTTATATAGATACGTATATTAGAATCACGCATGTCTGCATGTTTAAAGAGAAGACAACCTTGACTTCTGGGAGAAACAGTGACCAGAAGTTAGAAGCTCATGAATTTTATTTCTTTTCTGTCTTTTTAACAGCAAAATGTATTTAAGTAAATCACCTTCATGTCTTGGTCTTCATCAGAAAACTAAGTATTAAATGAGAAAGAAAAATCCTTTGGCCTGTGACCTTCCACGATTTGTTGGTTTCCTAAATGAGTGCACAGCCAAAGGTGTCTGCAGGCGGGCAGGCCTCTGGGAAGGGGGCTGAGGCATGACTGAGGACAGAACACAGAACTGGTGTCTGTTCTTCCTGTTGGTCTTAATGCTGGGTATGGCTTGTCAGCTGCTGCTTATTTTCCCTGCTCAATCTTTTCTTATCAGAGGCAGAAGGCAGAAAGGATGCCATCTGGGATTGCTTGTTTAGATACAGCATGGTGTTAACAAGTTTTTCTCTCTTCTTACTCTTTCTTGTTTATTGCTGATTGCAAGGAACAGGGATACACATGTCCACATGCCACCATTGCCCAGGCTCTGTTCTTCCTCCTGAACTTGGGGGCCAATGGCAAGTGGGAGGCACAAGCTGTGAGTAAACTAGGGGGAAGGCAAATATTGTTGGGGCCAGGAGCAGATACTACTGCTGCAGCACCTAGAGGGGCTCTGAGATCAAGTTACCTGAACTGTGAAAAAAAGTGTATGAGATTTTATCGACACCTTCTCTGGCTGTGACAAAGGGAGATTGTATACTCCTTGGAATGTGGAGACTAATAAAAATATGACACATCTTAACCCTGTTAAGAAATTTTGTGTGTACATCATAGCACAATTATTAAGAGCCTGGGTTTTAGAGTCACACAGGATTTGAAGCCAAGTTCCTGCACTTGTTAACTTAGTGGATGCTGTGAACACGGCCACCAAGAGTCCCTTTACCTAGCCTTTGCACTCACCTCACCTACGGTGAACATTGGCACTAACTAAGGTCACAGCTGCCCCCTGCTTCAGAGAATTGCCCTAGGCAAAAATGCAAAGATCTTTCCTGGAAGCCAAAGGCTGACTGTCAGCCAGGTACAAAGGACCTCGTTTTGCTTCACGGTGGGGCAAATCTGGCATGCACTTTGTGCTTCAGTGTTCCCTGGGGGATCAGAGTGAAGGGGGACTTTAGCTGAGACTCCAGTCTTACCCCAAATAAGTGACAACTTCTGGCTCTTCTTCTAAGGAGACCCACCTGAGGTGAATTTGGGAAGTACACTACTCCCTGCTTATCTGAAGGGGATATGTCCTTAGACTCCCATTGGATACCTAAAACCATGGATAGTACCAAACCCTATATACGAGGTTAGACAATTAAGTTTGCGAACTCATCCTAGAAAAAGTGTTACATACCTCATTGGTGAATATCGCTATAGTCACCTTCGAATTACACCCCCTCCAGGAAGCTGTGCACTGATGCCAGTGCCAAGTCCACCCTTCAAAGCAATTTTGGAACTCTTTTTCTGGAATGGTCATCAGAGCTGTTGCCATATTACCCTTGATGTCCTGAATGTCATCCAAATGTCTTCCTTTCAATATTTCCTTTATCTTTGGGTAAAGAAAGAAGTCATTGGGGGCCAGATCAGGTGAATAGGGAGGGTGTTCCAATACAGTTATTTGTTTACTGGCTAAAAATTCCCTCAAAGACAGTGCTGTGTGAGCTGGTGCATTGTCGTGATGCAAGAGCCATGAATTGTTGGTGAAAAGTTCAGGTCATCTAACTTTTTCATGTAGTCTTTTCAGCACTTCCAAATAATAAACTTGGTTAACTGTTTGTCTAGTTGGTACAAATTCATGATGAATAATCCCTCTAATATCAAAAAAAGGTTAGCGACATCGTTGCAACAAGTTCGTGAACTTGATTGTCAGATCTCGTATACTGTGTTTTTTTCCTATGCATACACACACTTTTCATATACACAGCCGTAAAAGGAAGCACTTCATGGCTTCTCTTTGGCATATCCGAATTGCCAGCACCACCATCTTGTGTTTTAGGGTTATTACTAAGTAAGATGTGAGTGGCTTGAATATAAGTACTGTGACACCGCAATAGTGATGTGACAACCATGATAACTACTAAGTGACTGACTGGTGGGTAGAGTATACAGCGTGGAGACGCTGGACAAAGGGATGATTCACATCCTGGGCAGATGGAGTGGGATGGCTTATAATTTCATCATGCTACTCTGAATAGCGCACAATTTAAAATTTATGAATGGTGTATTTCTAGCATTTTCCATTTAGTATTTTCAGACAGGGGTTGACAGTGGGTAACTAAAACCACAGATAAGGGGGGATGCCTGTAGCTTGGCCTCTCTCTGCTTTTGGTCTTCCATCTGTTAAAATGAGATTGATACTATTACCCACTTTACAATTTTATTATAGATATTACATGTTCACAAAATCCTCAGCATCATATCTGCCACATACGGGAGCTATATAATCAGCTGCATCATTTGCCTTGTTATTTGCAACACAGATTGGGGATTCTGATGAAGGGATGCCTCCTCAAACATTTGGAAACGCCAGAAAGAAGTTCACCTCCCTATTCGCGAACGAGAGTAATGATTATTACTTAAACATCCTGGTTCCTAATCAGATAGACAAACAAACCAAGGAACAGTCTAAATCATTCATAGGAAAGATCTTGAGCTCCTAGGGCCCAGCCTCATGCCACGAAGGGGATGCTTCGGTAGGCTGTGTGTCGCTCTGTGTGCATACGAGCTGCTGGCAGTCGTCTGTATTTGTGCAATGGAAAACATTGCTCTACTCAGACAGAGAAAAAAAAACATATATCATAAGTCTCCATACTGCTAGCGTCTAAATTAAGAAATGTAACAGCCAGTTCATGTCAGCCAGCAGGCAAAACCCACAGCAGTGCTGGCTGTGAAAAGAGCAGACTTCCCAGACACCGGGCCTCTAGTGGTGCCTCCCGCATCGTGATCATGAGTCTTTTCCAAATTGAACATTGGAAACTGCATGGCGCCTCGGAGCACGTGTTCATTCAGAACGCAAGTAACTGAGCCAGGGTCAAAGGAACAAGGGGAGTTTTAAAGTGTTGATAGAGCCATGGCGGGACCACACACTCGAAAACAGCTCTGAACCTGCCAGTCAAGACGTCGACAACAAGAGATTCTGGTGCTGAGTGCAAAACCTCCTCTGCGTTCTGTGGCATCGACGAATCCCACCTACAGTCCGCCACCTGCTGTTCGGTAACTTGGGGCCCTTACCTTCTGGGCAAGAGTAGTTGTACCCATTTAGTCACTGAACCAACTAATATACTCCCCCAGAATACTCTAGACATTATGCAGTGTACTCAGGATAGAAGTACAAGAAAAAGACACCATCCCTTGGCTCATTGATGTTGAAAATAGAACTGGTAATTCCCATCATATTGCTACCCCACAAAGATGAGTTCCCATCTGCCAGGGAAATCCACTGCCTTGTAAAACCTTTTTGTGTGTAACTGGACCATCTCAACTTCGTAAGTGCAGGAGAGCTGTTGTACTGCCTGACTTACTAGCATGGTGCTTGGCACATAGTTAGTGCTTGATTGACCCATGACTTGAGTTGGTTTCCTAATCCATTTACAATTTCTGGGGGAATTTGCATAGGCATTCATTACAGTTCAGCTAAAATAAATCCATTTTGCTTTTTTGCTCTGTCTCATCTTTAGCACAGCCAATGGTGCTACAATGCTGACTTTGAAGAGAGTCTGTCTTAGTTTCCTAGTGCTACTATAACAAATTACCACAGACTGGGGGAGTTCAAACAAGAGAAATATATTCACTCACCATTCTGGTGTCGTCAGAGGCTTGGTTCCTTCAGGGGCTCTGAGGAGGATCTCTGTTCCTGCCTCTCTCCTCACTTCTGGTAGCTGCTGGCAACCCTTGACATTCACGGGCCTGTAGTTGTATGACTAATCTCTGCCTCCATCTTCACATGGTCGTCCTCTCCATATATATTCTCCTCTTTTCTTCTCTCAGAGGGACACTTGTTAATGTATTTTGGGCCTATCCAAACCCAGGATGATATCTTCTCAGCATCCTTCACAGTTACATCTGCAAAGACCTTTTCTTAAATAAGGTCATATTCACAGGTTGTGAATGGATATGCCTTCTGAGGAGCCACCATTCAACCCAGGGCAGGGTTCTAAAATTTCCAAGTACATTACTAGGAGTGGCAGTTGCTTAGGAAACCATACACGGAATATCCAGAATCAGACAAGGATTCTGTGGGGTCAGATAGGACTTGGAATAAATGAGTCACATAAACTATGTGAATAAGTATTGAAATGAAGCCAACTCATCCTCCCCTTCTTCACCTGGGGCTACAACCAATCTAGTTTTTCAGTCAGCTCATCAGTCTTTCATTCTCATTTTTGTTTCCTCTATTGGCTTTCTTATTTCAATGGCAAGAAGGGGGGCATTTAGAATGATGTCACCTGAAACTTCCTTTCACTCTTTGAAGTAGATGATTTCCTAATTCTACTGCATATTCTCCCCCTTCACACCATTCTCTGATATTCTGATCCTAGTTTTCTTTTCACATGTTTTTCCTGTTGGAGCTATTTGTAATCTTTTAGAATTAAGCAGAATATGAGGCTTCCCTGTTTACCTCTAACTTGTTCTCTCTTAATCTCAGTTTGTTTTAAGCACTCATCAGAATGCCTTTAAGAAGATACTAGTTCCTTTCTAAGTGGAAACAGAATTTCAAAAGAGAGGCCCTGTGAGAAAGAAAATATGCACTTCTCTTTTCCTTTTCTTTGTATATGCCCCTTATCGAGAATATATACTCTGCAATAAAAAAAATAATGTGTCTGAGAAATCCCATTGAGTTTCTTTGGAGGATCCAGTTTGAGTAAACTTATGTGTGAATTGGATCTGAGAGGAAAATGACTCTTCTTTAATGAAACCTGTCTACCTATTTATCCAGCAGCCATTGACAGGCAAAACAAAACAAAAAAAACAGCAAAGCTAAACCTTAGACCTGGTATGAGCTTCTGAGATTGAGCCTCTCCTCCTTTGCTGATCAATTTGACATGTTTCGTGACAGCTGAACCAACCAGAAAAAAAAAAAAAAAAGTTTGGGGAAATTCTGGAGACTGATTTTTTTTTTTCGCTCAGAGGATAGCTGTCACCACTTGCTCAAGGTTTTATCACCGTAGAAACTCTGCCAGGATGGACACACCCAGGTCTGAGCTGATGGGCTGTACTCTTTTTGTTTGTCATAAGTGAACTTGATCTTAAACCTAAACATTTTTCGCACTCACTTCTTCAAGTCTGGTGGATAAAAGACATGAACTTCATTGTCTTCTCGGTCTAACCAGGTTCTTCATATGGGACATTGAGGAGAGAGTACCTTGGTCTTTGCTTTAAAATATTAATTTAATCAAATCTTTGTGTTGCTCTATTCCTGTCATATCTTCTTTCCAGCACTCTCCCCAAGACCATCTTTGTTTTTATTAGCTAGCCAACGTGCATTTTGCATCTTCTGTTCTGCATAAAAATTTCTGTCTTTGAACTGAGTGATCTACCCTAACAAATGCTTCACAAAGTAAGATTGAGATTGCTTGTTTAAGATCTACTTTTAGCTGAGCATTGATTTTTCTTCTCCAAAAACTGGCCTGAGCCAAAAAGAGTAGCATAATAGAGTGTTTCGTAAATAAAGTTCCCCCATGTTGTGTTATTTTCTTGACAAGGTGGATTCAGAGTTGCTTCTGAGATTATCAGTTCTACGTGTATTCAGACAATAACCCCTCCTGTCATAAAGACACCCCGGGGGTGGTGGGGGGGAGAGTTCATACACTAAGTGATTCTTTTTCTTTAAATCATTGTGTCTGATCACAAATGGAATCTGGAAGGCCATTCAGTATACATTTCCTCAGGGCACCTGGGAGTAAGTAAGAGAAGAGACACTTCTTTTCTGGTTTTCCCTAATCCTTCTGCCACTTGTTTTCATTAGCTACGAAGGCCATTAAACATTATGTAGCCCAAGCAGATTTCAGACTCACAGAGATGGGCTTCCTTTGGCCCATCAAGAAAGCTCTTTCAGAAATGTGTTTTGAGCCCTTTGACAAACTCTGGGCATCATAAACTCCTGCTGCTTTTCCTCTCTTCCCTCCCCCTCAATAATCTCTCCCCTTTACGCCCTCTCTCTTACAGCGAGTTCCCTGTTTTTAGCTGAGTCACAGCAGCTGGCTGGCACCTCCAGGGTCATACTGTACGTAACACAGATCCTCTCTGTTGGCTACCATGGTGCTTCAAAAGAGGGGCTGTGGCAGCCGCTGCAAAGCATCCTGGGTACTCCAGCCGAGCCCTTCTTTGAAGGCCAGAAGCAAGCTGCTGGCAGGAGCCTGGGGCAGCTTGGGGATCCAAAGTTCCTGGCTAACATGGCTTCACTGAATCCCAGAGCTCCTGCTGCTGCTGAGATGCTGCTCTGAAGCAAGCCCTTAAGAAATTCAGAACAAAATCCAGACGGACAGAAGCAGAGTCATATGGCCTCTCAAAGCCAATGGCTGCCAGGAAATAGTCTTAAAACTGCCAGAGCCTTGGCAAAAGGCCTTGAGTTCTGCCAGTGGGTGAATTGTGGGGTAGGAGCAATGGTCACATTCTCCTTTTCCAGTCAACTGCATTGTTCTCCGGGCACAGAAGGGCACATATGGAAGCGTGAAGCAGCAATACATCACTCTCTCTCCTGAAAATAAATGCTGGCCTGTTTAAGTAAAAATATACCCTAACCAGGTGGAACAATACAGATTTTTTTTTTTTTTTTTTTTTTATGGTTAAGAAAACAATCTTCTGGCTTGCAGATCCTGAAAGCTGGACGGCTCCTCACTTCTAAAAAAATCTCTGGAGGCTGAATATTTTACAAACTGTAGATCCTATAGCCCTCAGGTTGATTTATTTGTTCGTTCTTCCCACACCTCCCACATTATTGATTCCTATCTGATTCTTGTGCTGTGAAAGAGTTTTCTTTTGCAAATAAAGTGTAAACCAAATATTATGCTAATGTTGATCAGGAGGATAATATCGAGGCCGTTCAGTTTTCTTTCCACACGTGGTGGGAGAAGATTTGTAGATGGTTATTAGCATTTCTTAAATGTATCGTTTTACACACACTTTTTAGCCTCAAAATAAACATAAACGCAGGAGTAATTGATCCTAAATGGCAATTTTTAAATCCCGAAGATGCTCTGTGCCACATTCGAGGCACAGCTGGTAAGGAAAGTTGAACGATTTGGTCTTTGCCACTCTACCCACCCCACAAACCCTAAGTAGTAGGGGAATTTAAAAAAGATAAAATGATATGAGGGTAGCAGCTGCATTTTGTAGCTTTATGGAGACGTTCATATAAATTTATAAAGCCAGATTATTTACTATCATAACCATGTTATATACAGACACAAATTAAACCAAATACTAAAAACACGGAAACAAAGTACATCATCTCAAAATATTTACATTTTTCAATTAAAAGGCTCAATGAAATACAAAAGATGGGTTATTTCACCTCAAAAGCCCAACTTTTTCATTAGGATGTTTTTTGTTTTTCAGCTGTCAATGCCCAAGTTAAGCAAAAGTATCACTTAGAAAACAGAGAATAGCAAAGGAAAAAGTGACATTTGAAATGAACCCCGGAGGAGTTATTGGTAATTGCTTTCCTGATAAGTTAACACTTACAATATGTGACAGAGCAGGCTCATCTTGGATTCAATTTGTTAAAATGTTTTCATTCCTGGTTAAGCCATTTTTAATAAAAACAATAAATTATAATTGATTTTCTAAAAGCAAAATTATTCATCATGGCAACAGGTGTAAATATTGGAGAGAATGTAATCAGCCTGTACTTATTTTAAAATTCTGAACTATTTTTTTCATTCCTTGTAACAAAAATCTATATTCTTCTTTTAATCTTAAAGAACCTGATCATTTAAAGGCACTATTCAAATGAGAAAAGAAATACCATTGTCCTGTGAAGAATGGCACCTGTTGAGAAACAAACTGGAAAACTATATATAGACGAATAAATAAACGTATGCTAGATCAACAGCTGTAACATAATCCATAATTAAAGGAGACGACTTAGAAAACAATAGTTGGTGATGGAAAGAAACAAAGAAGAATGAACTATTTGACTATGATGCAATGAATTGCTTAACCTAAGATTACGATGTAGGTGAGACATCTAAATTATTAGTCCAGAAATGTCAGTAGAGTAGAGCTCCCCAAGAACTCCTAGTGGAGTGTTAGGTACATAGTAGTTACTCAATTATAGTTTTATTAAATATAAGCCTGCCTTAGACATTTGCAGAACTTGGGGATAGAGTATAAACAGTGGCCCATTTGTCATGGATCAAAACATTGAAAAGTTTTAAGTTTAGAAATGGTCAAAATAAAATATGTTTTTTTCACATTCCTTGACAAACAACACTTCTCAACATACAGATTTCCTGAAAGCCTTGGAGACCCATGGCCCAACACGAAGAACTGGACCCTGGCTCATGCCTCTGGCTCATCCACTCTCTTTTCACTCACTCTTTTCTTACCCTTGTCTTACTCTCTCACTGTGAAGGACCTTATGCCTATGCCTGTGATAACTCCAGCCTGTAGGCTTAACATCTGACCAGCCCACAGATAAGAACAGCCCAAGGCCAATGCATTGGCCTGGGAGTATTCATCCCGAGTTATAGTCAACCCGTAGAAGGATAGATACAGGGAAGAAACTCTCTCATTGACCATTTGGGGTAGGGAGTTCTGAGAAGCAGGAGCAGGGCTCCAGGATGGTATGTCTTCTTTGCTCCACATTGTGGAAAGAAATACAAATACAACTGGAGATGGGGTCCTGGACAGAAGTCTCCCTTACGCAGGTCGAAGGGCAGTAATAAAATCATCTAATCTACAAGCTGCTAGCTATAAGATAAGTAAGTCATGGGGATATAAAAATAATAAAATAATAAAATAAAATCCCGAATCTAACTCAGACATACAAGTATAATAGGTATACAAAACATAGTGCATATGAAACATGGTTTAAAGTGGTATGAATTCCAGTACTACAGTCTATGATTTAATTGCTATCTTGTATCCTATAAAGTTGCTAAACTTACTTACTACCATGTTTCCCCGAAAATAAGACCAGGTCTTATATTAAGGTTTGCTCCAAAAGATGCATCAGGGTATGCCATCCTGAAAAATCATGCTAGGGCTTATTTTACAGTTATGTCTTATTTTCAGGAAAACACGGTAGTCCTAGTAGCGTTTTTTTTTTTTTTTTTTTGCTATACACTTCTACATAGATAATCATGTCTCCTGAGAATAAAGACAATATTACGTCTTTTCTAATTGTTTTATGTCATTAGCTAGAATTTCTGACACAATGTTGAACAGGAGTGGTAAGATTGATATACTCTAGTTTTCCTGATCTTTAGAGAAAGCATTTAGTCTTTCACCATTTAGTATAAGGTCAGCTGTAGGATTTTTGATGATAAACTTTATCAGGGTGAGGAAATCTTATTTTATTCCTAGTTTGCTTTATTCCACTGAATTCTATCAAATATTTTTTTCTGCATTTGTTGAAATAATATGATTTTTTTCTTATTTTATTCTGTTAATATGGCATGGTTTCAATTTTTTAATGTTAAACCAACTTTGTAAACTCCACTGATGTATTATTCTTACTAGAATCAATTTAGTAGAATGTTAGAAATTTTTGCATCTATGTTTATGAGGAATATTGGTCTGTAGTTTTCTTTTCTTTTAATATCTTTGGTTTTGAGAGCATATTGCTAGCCTCCCAAAATGCATTGGGAAACATTCCTTATTCCTTACTCTTCAAAGTTGGCAAGAGTTTATGTAAAGTTGGCATTATTTATTTCTTAAATAGTTGGTAGAATCCATCTAGCAAGCCATATAAGCCTGAGTTTTCTTTGTGAAAAGTTTAGACAAGAAATTCAATTTATTTAGTATATGTCTTTTGAGCAATTTTTTCATTTGATTTAAGTTGTGAAAGTTTTGGCATACAATTCATTATATTCTTTTATTACCCTTTTTATGTCTGTAGTATTTATAATAATGTCCCTTTGTCTCATTCCTGATATTGATAATTGTGTATTCTCTTATTTTTGATCAGTCTGGCTAAATGTTTATTAATTTTATTAATCTCAAAGAATAGCTTTTGGTTTCAATGATTTTTTTTCTACTAGTTTAATGTTTCATATTTCTTTGCTTTCTGATCTTCAGTACTTACTTTCCAATTTCTGCTTAATTTCCTCCTATTTATCTACTTTCTTAAGGTAGAATATTAGGTCATTGATTAGAACCATTTTTTTTCTATTATAGATGTTTAGTGTAAATTTCTCCTTAAGCACATCTGGTGAATTTTAATACGTCATGTTTCATTTTCATTTTTGTAGTTCAAAACACTTCCCAACTCAATTTCCCTTTTGATTTCTTTTTTGACCTATGGGTCATGCTTCCTTTTATAGATTATACTTTTGGTGTCATATCTAAAAAGTTTTATAGTTTTATGTTTTACATTTAAGCTTATGATACATTTTGAGTTAATTTTTTCATAATTTATAAAGGCAGGTGTTGATTCATTTTTTTCTACAAATGAATGCCCACTGATTCCACTACTATTTATTGAAAAACTATCCTTTCTACACTATAATTACCTTTCAATCCTTTTTAAATTTCAGTTGCACTATACTTTTGTGGGTCTATTTCTGGGCCCTCTATTTTGTTCCACTGACTTTTTTGTCTATCATTTCATCAATATCACACTCTTTTATAATAGATTTATAATAAGTCTTGAAATCAAGGAGCATGAATACTCTAACTTTTTCTTCCTTTTCAAGTTTTTTTTTGGCTATCCTAGTTCTTTATTCTTTCATATAAATTTTAAAATCATCTATTGATATCTAGATAAAACTTTTTGGGATTTTGATTGAGATGGTATTGAATAAATAAATCAAGTTGGAATCTTAACAATACCAAGTCTTCCAATTCACAAAACAGATACCATGTTTCCCTGAAAATAAGACCGGGTCTCATATTAGTTTTTGCTCCAAAAGATGTATTAGAGCATATTTTCTGGGGATGTCTTATTTTTCCATGTACAACAATCTACATTTAGTCAAATACAGTCATATCATCTTCTTCTGGAACATCGTCATAATGTACTAAATGTGTCCATCTGGCTGACGATCTTCACTGGGACTTATTTCTTGGGTAGGTCTTATTTTCGGGGATACATGGTATATCTCTCCACTTATTTAGATCTTTGAAAAATTTCTTTCATCAGTGTTTTATCTTGTAGTTTATAGCATAGAAATTCTGAATTTATTCATATATATGTGTATACACACACACACACACACACACACACACACACACACACACACACCGTGTTTCCTTGAAAATAAGAGCAGATCTTATATTAAGGTTTGCTCCAAAAGACATATTAGGGCTTATGGTCAGGGGATGTCATCCTGAAAAATCATGCTATGGCTTATTTTCCAGTTAGGTCTTATTTTGTGGGAAACATGGTATATATATATATATATATACACACACATATATATTTACAATATATATGTGTGTGTATATATATTTACACATATATATGTGTATATACATACACACATATATATATACATATATATGTATATATATGTGTGTGTGTATATATATATATATTTCTTTTTTTAATGCTATTTTAAATGACATTCCTGGCTCTGCATGATCTTTCAGTATGGTTCAGCCTGTTCCTTTCTGGTGGTTCTTTCCTGTCCTTACGTAGTTCCTTCAGGTTTCTGTAGTTTTCAAATTACCTCTCTGTATGGCTCTCCCTTTTCTGTGAAACTCTATTTTCTTCAGTATTCTGCTCTCTCTATTTTCTCAACTCGGTCTCTTCAACTCAGAGATCCTGATGGCGCTGTTTTGGTTCTCTTACCCTGCACTGTAGCTGGGAAAGCTTCTCCAGGGCAGTAGGCTGGGGCACACAGCACTGGCCTGGGCTGGTTCTCTCTCTGAAGTGAGAATTGCCTGTAGTGAATTGCCTGTTGACCAATGTCTGAAAAAAATCACTGTTTTATATATTTTCTTTCTTTGTATCATTGGTTAAGGGATGAGGTAAATGTCGTCCCTATTACTCCATTCTGGCTGGGAAGAGAATTTTCCACTACAGCTTTGGGCATGAATTATATGTAATACAATTGTACAACGTAACCTTTCCCCTCTGCCTCTGCTTCAGACACTTGAACTTCATTCAGTCCTTTATATATATTAAGGTAAACCCCAAAGGGCCCTTGTACATAAGTCTTTCTTTTACTCAAAACACCTTTTCCTCCCGTTGTCTGCTCAATGCCTACTCATCCTTCAGATTACAATGTAGTCAGCATTTTTTTCAGTGCATGCCTCTCTGAGTTCTCTAAGTTGTCAAATCCATTGTTATATATACTCATAACATGTCTTCATACCATTTACCTGATTTGTAAGTTTACATTTGTAGAACTATTTGATGTGTGTCTGTTTCCTCCTCTAAACTGTAATGTGTATTGGGACTATGTCTGTCTCTGCCTGTCATTTTATCCAATACAGTGCCTGGCATATAGTAGGTCCTCATTATATATTTGTGGGATAGGTGAACAATTTAAGATTACTTCCATATTTGTGTTTTGTGTGAAATTTCATTACTTCCTATATTTTCTTTTCTATGTAATGCACCACTAAATAATTATAGATTTTCTCCCATAAAATTAAAATTTTCTATATCTCACCAAAGTAAGATTAACAAAAAGGACAACTGTTCTTTCAAATTGTAACATTCACTGTGGAGACAACTAATTTAAATCTTATTGTTCACTAAACTACTGATAGGAGAATTCTGCAACCAATTAGTGCTTTTAAACTGCCATTTGCTCACTACAGATGCAGTAAAACACAACTTGGCACAATCAGGCAAACAGAAACTGACTCATGAGGGATATCAGGCTTTCTTGCTTCCATTTTGTTTTCATCTTTCCAGTTTGTTTGAAAACTCATAAAAATCATATGATGAGTTTTCAAAAAAATAACAAGTGGTAGTTGCATACTGACTTATTGTCCCCTATAGTTTTTTTTTATTTTTATTTTTTTCAGGGCTGTAATCCTGGTAATGCAAACAAACACCCCGAGGAAATAGTTTTGCATTGCATCTTAAATTATGAGGTAGATGAGGAATCTTATGGCTAATTTTTTTTTTTTAATATGGTGTTTCTATCACTTGTGTTTCAAGTCCATTTAAATGTTGATGTCAAAAAATGGCATTTTATAAGAGTAGTTTTTACTTTTATTAAAATACTTGCCAAAGTACCACTGGATATTTTTTATAGTTGTAGAAAAAAATACAAATTGATTTACTTCTTCCCATTTTTGTTATAATTCAGAATACCTCTTCAAAGTTAGCTATTACTATTTGCCACTTAAAATAAAGACATATTTTATTATAATCATCCTTAAATACAGCGAATGCTCCCAAAGATAAAAATAAAATTTGAAATCTATTAAGAGATACGTATAAAAGATTTTTCTCCCCTTTGCTTCTGTTTCACTATCTGAAAAATCTGAGCAGTAATTGCTACTTTCTTTCCCAGCAGGAAAATTATGAGGATTATTAAAATAATATATGTAAATTACTTTGCTGTCAAAAACCCTGCATACCTGTGTAATATATTACACTGCTAAGAACTCATATTAGTAGACTTTAAATTTTATCTTAATGCTCAAATAAGTAATTCCCATATAATTCAATGTTATTAGGTCTGATTTTTCTTTTTTAGGTAGACAGGTGCTGCTTTAATTAATTTGAATGGTCACAGATTTGAAATTGCTTCTGTAAGAAAGCTTTGTTGTTTTAATATTACCGCTATTAAACATAGTTAGAAGTTTATTCTCATTTCCATGGGAATTCCACCTGTTCTGAATGTAGTACTCTTAGTTAATAAATCTGATCTCCTGATAGAAATGAGACATCGTGGGTGATGTAATAATGTAAAGTGCCCGGGTTTTGATGTCAAACATTTCAGGATTCGAATTCCACCTTTGCCACACATTAACTGAATCTAGAGCAAGTTCCTTCTTTCCTCTGTGGGCCTATGTTCTCTCTGTGTCAAATGGGTGATAATCCTGTAGGGTTTCCTGAGGATTAGTAACCTTCATGTAAAACATTGAGTACAAATGAGATGCTCATTGAGAGGCAGTTATTACTACTGAAAATCACACCATGCATGCGATCGTGTGATGTGGCATTAATAATTAAGGAAAAAGCCAGTACTTACAGATAGTTTGCTATGTTTGGTTACCACGAATTATAGGCATCGTTTTGTGTAATTCTCACAAAACTGTAAAGTTGTAATTTTATTCCCCATTTTGCAGATATGGGAATTGAAGCTGTTTGTCCCAGGTGGAGCCAGGATTTAAATTTAGATCTGTCAGACTTCAAAGTCTGAGCAACAAGCCTTAGTTCTGAGATTGAACTGCTTCATCTTTTGCTTAATTTTTTTCTTCAATAAATGATGCAGGTGACTACTTAGGTATATATTTTTTTCTGTACCTAAGTTTCTTTTGTTTCCGATTGCATCATTTTAACAGCTTTTGAGGTAGGAAGCAATCTTGTGGGTTGGTTAAATAGGAAAATGTAGGATAGCTTTCAAATCTACTTAGGTATATGTTTTTCCTATAATTCTGAACATTTATTCATTAGCATAAGTTACCACCAAAGTTATAGTGAGGCACAGTGGGGATGTTGCCAATGTAACAGAAATATTTCTCTAGGAAATACAAGTTGATATGCAATTTATACAAAAAGAGTTGGGGAAACAGTTATTGCTTGCTTTTCCGTCTCAAATCTCTTGTCTGGTATTAGGACATACACATAGCTAGATCACCTCTAATATTTATGAAATTCTGCATGTTAACTCTCCTTCGGAAGCACTACTGTATAATTGTCAAAGACCGGACAAATAAGAAAGCCCTTGCATCCCTATAGCCTTGCTCCTAGTTTTATTATAAATGGCTGTACTGATAAGGAGTATGGGATACAGAAGGCACTAAATGCCACTTGGAATGTTCTGTAAAGAGTTCATAAATTGTATTCTACATGTATGCGCAACACTGATAAGTTTACAGACTCAATCATACTTTAAAGAAAAAGTACCTGAAGGAGGTCTATGAAAGATTGCATAGTTTTAATATAAGTTTAATCAGAGCAATATGTGAACTTACTTAAAAAATCAATTTGTTCCCAAAGATCTATTAATGAAAGTAATATCCCCTGCCTTTTCTCTATCTAGCCTGCCCTAAGACAATAAAACATTGAACTCTTCAGATGTTCTTCTCTGCAGAGTCCATATTTTAAAATGATATACTTCTCATTTATTGATTTATAAATTTTGATATGTTTACTTCCTTTTTGATAGGTGAGAATTTAGATAACTTATACCAACCCTCATCTTTCTTCCCAATTTTCTTATTATACTCATAGCAATATTTTAATGAAATTAATAACTGGTGCTTAGATGTCCACGACCACATACATATCATTTGTTTCACAGCCATCTAGGTATTAGACGTAGCTTTTTGTACAGCTCTTTGTTGTACCAATAGTTTTTAATCATAATTATTATTTTTAGGTCTATTTATCATGATTACATAGCTAATAATTTACCATTATAGTAGGATTTTTAAATTCTAATTTAATCTCCTTTCCCCACATATACTTTTTCCCCATGAAGCTCTTCCTTCCAGATCCAGGAGAAAAGTATTTGATGATTTAAAATAATTAATCCCTTGTTTGTAAACTACGGAAGGATGGAGACAATGTCCACATTCGTTCACCTTTAAAATCCCTATGCCTATTATAGTGGTTGGCACTTAGTAAATTATATACTCAGTGCATATTTGTGAAATGAATGGATAAATAATGTGGTTTAAATACATACACTTTAAAGAAAGAGGGAGCGAAATACCACACTAGTTATCACAAGTCTTTAAATGATCTCAGTATTAAACAATTAAGCAGAAAGTGAAAATAAAAAGAGTACTTTTACAGTTTTTCTCTATTCCCTAAAATTGTCAAGGAGGTTAACAGTTCTTTAT